>NC_057391.1:95526146-95733955 GCF_019320065.1 Cervus canadensis | reverse complement strand
GGCTGCAGTCACCATCTGCAGTGATTTTGGAGCCCCAAAAAATAAAGTCTGACACTGTTTCCACTGTTTCCCCATCTATTTCCCATGAAGTGATGGGACCAGATACCATGATCTTAATTTTCTGAATGTTGAGCTTTAAGCTAACTTTTTCACTCTCCTCTTTCACTTTCATCAAGAGGCTTTTTAGTTCCTCTTCATTTTCTGCCATAAGGGTGGTATCATCTGCATATCTGAGGTTATTGATATTTCTCCCAGCTATCTTGATTCCAGCTTGTGACAGATGGCTTTAAAAGACTCCCAAGAAACCACAGGCTGGAGCTCCTTGGTGGTCCAGGGGTTAAGAATCCATCTGCCAATGCAGGGGACACAGAGTTTGATCCCTGGCTGGGAAGATTCCACAAGCCTCAAGGCAAGTAAGCCCGGGTGCCTCAGCTTCCGAGCCTGCTGTCAGCCACTACTGATGCCCGTGTGCCCTGGAGCCCACGCTCTGCAACAGGAGAACGTGAAAGAGAAAAAGTGAAAGTGAAAGTTGCTCAGTCACGTCCAACTCTTTGTGACCCCATGAACCGCAGCACACCGGGCCTCCCTGTCTATCACCAACTCCTGGAGTTAAACTCATGTCCATCGAGTCGGTGATGCCATCCAACCATCTCATCCTCCATCGTCCCCTTCTCCTTCTGCCCTCAATCTTTCCCAGCATCAGGGTCTTTTCCGATGAGTCAGCTCTTTGCATCAGGTGGCCAAAGTACTAGAGCTTCAGCATCAGTACTTCTCAGAGGAATGATAATCCTTGGGCTGACTCCCCCATGGGATACACATGACGTCATCCACGCAGGCTCCAGGGGTGACAGAGATGAAAAACACCAGATGCTCCCAGCCTGATGGTGGAGGCAATGATAGCAACATGAGGCCCGGCGAGACAGACGCTTGGACCAAGGAAAGTCTGGCTGGGGTCAGCTTTGCCTTCTGCCTGATGCTCTGGTTTGGATTGTCCTCCTCCTGACCCCGCGCCCCCACCTGGAGCTCAGGGTCTTATCTCCCACAGCGATCAGATTCCCAGAAGGAGACCTGTGACCTCGGCCACTGAGCTCACCCACCTGAGGGGAGGCGGGGGCTGTCAGTGCCCAGGAGCCAGGGACCCAGGGGGCAGGGGCACCCAGCCCACCCAGCCGGCCTCCCAGCCTCGCGGCCTGAGGCTCTGCTGTTATCAGAGCAGAGCAGGTAGGCTGGAAGACAGGTGCCCCGAGGGCTGGGTGCCGTATTCCATCCGTCAAGATAATAACTAAGCAATTAGTAAATAATAGAATGGAACTGATTTTGTAAAGCGTGAGCAGTTGGGTGGCTCGGGGGCTGGGGCGAGGACACTCAGGGCTGGCGGGGGCAGAGGGCTGGGGCTGGCAGGGCAGGCGGGTATGCAGGAAAGGCAGGGCCCGGGCCCCTCAGCCTGCGTCCGCCCAGAGCCCTGCGCACCGTCCGGGACCCTCCTCCCAGCCCGGCACGGGCTCCAGCTGGGGCCAGGTGTCTGGGCTGCTCACAAGCGCAGATCTGCCCACAGGGCAAGGGCTCTGTGGGGGCAGCTGGGGCAGTGGCGTCCCCGCGTTCCCAGTACCCGCGCCCGACCGCAATCAGAGCCAGGGCCCATTGAAGACTTGGCGAGATGAACAAAGAAATAGAAATGCATTGGCTCAGAAACCAGAGCGGTGATAGGCGAAGGGGTGAGCCACTCAGACCGGAGCCGGAGAGCCGGTCCTCTGTCATTCCCTACTGCAGGACCTTGGGTGTGTCATTGAATCTTTCCTGCCTCTGTTGCCTCATTTGTAAAAAGGTCGAGGGGATCACATGAATTACCAGCCTAGGGCAGTGCCGGGCACCTGATAAGCACTAGCTGTTGTGATTCGCAGGACCACAGACCCTGGGGACGCGGCGTGCAGACCAGCAGTTTCACCACCACACATGTGCCAAGGGGCCCCACGTCCCCCGTGCATCCTCCCTGACAGCTCCCAGGGACCCCGTCTCCCCAGCCTCATCGTCTTCCCCCCCCTCACCTCTCTGCTCTGACCTGCAGGCCTCCAGGCCTCCTCCCCTTTCTCAGGGGCAACTGATGCCACATAGGTGATGGGAGAGTCATCTAAGTCCTTTCCTCCTCAAACCGTGGTCTGTGGACCTGCAGCGTCAGCATCACTGGGGAGTTTGTGAGAAATGCAAACCCTCCAACCCCACCCCGACCCACTGGATCCGAACTGGCGCTTCAGCGTGATCCCAGGGGATCTGTGTGCTCGTGAGAGGCCTGGAGTGGGCCTCACCCCGGGAATCACGGGGGACCATCGACTGAGAGTTGCTGGGGATGATGCTTGTGTGTGTGTGTGCTCAGTTGTGTCCCCCTTTCTGCGGCCCCGTGGACTGTAGCCCGTCAGGCTCCTCTGTCCATGGGATTCTCCAGGCAAGAAGACTGGAGTGAGTTGCCACTTCCTATTCCAGGGCATCTTCCTGACCCAGGGACTGAACCTGAGTCTCTTGCCTCTCCTGCGCTGGCAGACTGATTCTTTACCACTAAGGCCACCTGGAAAGCCGGGGGTGGTGCTTGGCCGTTGGTAATTTTCACAAGGCTCCCAGAGCCAAGAACCGGTGATCAGACAAGTGCCCTCCCTCCCTCCAACCAGGGTCCGATCTGGCCGGGGAAGAGTGGGTCACGGAGCACAGGCTCCCTTCCTCCTACAACACGACAGGGGAAGAGCTCGGCCCTGTTCTGGGCCCCGTGGAAAGGGTCATGGATGAGACGCTGTCCTGACCCTGAGTTGCTCCTGGTCCGGGGAGGGAGACACTCAAGGAAAGAACAGACAGCAAGGCAAGGTGGGAAGGGCTGGGGCCTTGATGCAAACTCGGGAAGCACAGAGAGAGAATGAAGGACCCAGCTCGGGGAGCCTGGAGGGGAGGTATGGGGTGGGTGGTCTCTGAGCCTTGTCCTGAAGATCTGGGAATTTGGCAAATGCAAGAAGGAAGAATATTCCAGAAAGAAGGAACAGCATTGGAAGGCATGAATTCACAGTCGGGCTTCATGGTGAATGGGGCGGGTGAGAAGCTCAGGGGGTGGTGACTAGGGTTTGAAGCACATCGCCTCAGGGGAGGCGAGGATGGAGGTGCTGTCAAACCAGGTGGGCACAGACTGCGGCGAGGAGGGTCTGGACTTCATCCCGAGCGTGACAGGCCAGCGCTGGAGGGAGGGACAGAGACAGAACCACGCCTGGTTTCAGGATCACTGGCGGCAGAGTGGAGAGCGGACTGGGGGGGACACGCTGGCGGAAGGGGACACATGAGACCTGGAGAGAGCGGCCGGGGTCGGGAGGAGGGGCCGGAGGCAGGCGATGGAGCAGAGGAGGAGTCAGGAGGGCCGCGTGGGGCCGGCCATGCTCAGGGGTCTAGAGTAGGGAGCTCGGTGTGTGTCCGGATCCCTACCCCGCTTCATACCTGAGATTTTGTTGTTGTTGTTGAGTTGCTAAGTCATGTTCAACTCTTTGCGACACCATGGACTATAGCCCTCCAGGCTCTTCTGCCCATGGGACTTCTCAGGCAAGGATGTTGAGGTGGGTTGCCATTCCCTTCTCTAAGGGATCATCCTGACCCAGGGATCAGACCCAGGTCTCCTGCATTGCAGGCAGACTCTTTGTGGCTGAGCCACAGGGGAAGCCCTGGGCCTTAGGCTCCTTATCATAGATGGGACCGGCAGCAGCACCTCCCCCGGTTCTGATGTGAGGATTGAATGCTCAGTATGGACGGAGGTCACAGAAAGCTGCCTGGTGGGCTGGAAGCGCTCAGCCAGTGTTGGCTTGTGTCACTGATGGTCCACCGGACACCGAACAGTCACGCTCCTCTTTCTTAGTCTAAGTGGTGCTAGGAAGCACTGGGATACTTGGGACTGTATTTCCCTGCTCCCTGGATCTTGAGATGAGCCCAGCTGACTGAGTTCTGGCCAGCAGACTGTGGGGCACATGGCATTTGCCGCATCCCAACCTAGCTCAGAAAGCCTCCCAGGATGCCGCCCTCCCTCCCCCTCCTGTGGTGGGATGTCCAGGCTCAGAGTGGCCTGGTGTGGGGCTGCTGCTGCTGCTGCTGCTAAGTCACTTCAGTCGTGTCCGACTCTGTGTGACCCCATAGACGGCAGCCCACCAGGCTCCCCCGTCCCTGGGATTCTCCAGGCAAGAACACTGGAGTGGGTTGCCATTTCCTTCTCCAATGCATGAAAGTGAAAAGTGAAAAGTGAAAGTGAAGTCGCTCAGTCGTGTCCGACTCTTAGCGACCCCATGGACTGCAGCCCACCAGGCTCCTCCATCCATGGGCTTTTCCAGGCAAGAGTACTGGAGTGGGGTGCCATTGCCTTCTCCGAGGTGTGGGCGGGGTGGTCTAAATGATAAAGACCAAAGGCCATCGCTGCCTTCCTCCCTGATGCTAACTTGGATCCATTCCTCTGGCATCATGGAAGAATCAGTCATCCCACAGAAATTCATCACCCGATCCAAAAAGTAAAGCACGTCAGAAGAAGTAGGTTGGAGGCCCCTCTCTGATTGTAACTGAGTGGCCTTGAGCGAGCCCCTTGACCTTTCCGAGCCGTGACCAAGAAAATGGGGATAAACTTATGTACAGGGCTGCCAAGAAAAGTAGACCAAAGGGTATGTGTAAACGTTCTGTGTAAATTTATTTAAGAATGACTGATTTTCTTTAAGATGTGATCATCTGGTATGCCTCATTTAAACAGTGGATCTAAGAAAGAAGAAAAAGCTTGGATGGCTAGGATGATGATTCTGGACGTTAGTCATTGCCCTCAATACGCACGGACGGTTCCCTCTGGGCTTGTAGGGATGGGGGTGGGGAAGCTGCCCGCTTCTTCCTTGGGCAGCCCCGTACCGCTGTCCAGGACTTGCTATTGCTCACGTTAAGGCTACAGTGAAGGATGAAAATCATACACTAATATATATGAATATAGAAAAACATATACATATATGTATACTTTTTTTAAACTTTGGGTCTGTGAGAGCAACACTCAGCCACGGCTGAGAAGACCCTAACTTAGAAGCTTGCAGGGTCACCCGGGAATTCCCAGCCCTGCTCTGCCCCCGGGATCCTGGTACTCGTGTGTGTGTGTGTGTGTGCGTGTGTGTGCACATGTGTGCGTGTGTGTGCGTGTGCACGCGCGCGCGTGTGTGTGTGTGTGTCTGTGTGAGTTACTCAGTGGTGTCTGACTCTTTGTGACCCCATGGACTGTAGCCCACCAGGCTCCTCTGTCCATGGAACCCTCCAGGTAAGAATACTGGAGTGCGTAACTCCTCCCTTCTCCAGGGTTGGCATCTTCCCAACCCTGGAATGGAACCCGAGTCTCCCGCACTGCAGGCAGATTCTCTACCGTCTGCGCCACCAGGGAAGCCCTCCCGGTATTCTTACCCCCGTTCGAATCCCAGCACCAGGTGGACCCTTGAGCCCCACCGCCCGCGTGCCCCAGGGTTCCTTCCGCATTCTCCCAGCAGGCGCTCAGCACATCATAGAGCACATTGCTTCATCTCCAAGTGCTTGCAGGGAGGAGCTGGATCACCGGCCGGCTTCACCCTGGACCTTGCACACTGCTGGGAACCTAGTAGGCACTCAGGAAGTTTTGCTAAATGAATGACTCATAAATCCAGTCATTTTGAATAATGATGAGAACTATATCACCTCCCACTGAAAAATCATTTCTCTTTATTTTTGAGTCATACTTAGAGTCTGAACTATTCCCTTCGTTTCAATTACATTAGCTAATTAGTGCCATGCTTAAGCTTTTTCTTGGTTATTTTCCACTAAAGATATCATCAGTTTCCATAAATAATCCAGGTGCACACTGTATCCCATTTAGCAGACAGCAAGCACCTCCAGATACTGCTGAAGAGGCTGGAGGTGGAAAGAGAAAGCAACCACCCTGAGGCCTTCTTAACAAGACGGGTGCCGGACAGCAAGGACCGCTCAGCGCCAGGCTGCCCTTTCCAAAGACAGCTGCGATGGAATCAACATCTCGTGTGTGTTTCTGCAACGTGACCCTGACACTCCCCCCAGCAAGAGGGGCACACATCTGCTCCCCGCCGCATCCGGAGGGACTCTGACTTCTCTGACTGATGGGGAGAGCAGCACTGCAGAGCCAAGAGGCCTCACTTCCTGGGCTCATCTGCTCCCTCACTCACCCCCAAGCCCACAAATGCTCCTCTGGCCTCAAATTCAAGAATATTTCCGAATCTGCCTCTCGCAGGCTTCTGTAATCTGACTCATCTGGCCTCTTTGATGTGATTTCAAATGGCATCTTCCAGTCCCTCTTATAACCTACACTCACACATTAAGAAGAACATTCTTTCTTAAAGGAGGCATATAGATGGCCAATAAACATATAAAAAGATGCTCAACACCACTGATTAGGGAAATGCAAATCAGAACTGTGATGATATAGCATTTCACACACACAGAATACTACTCAGCCATAAGAAAGAATGAAATCTTGCCATTTGAGACACATGCATGGATCAAGAGGGTATCATGCCAAGTGAAATAAGTCAGAGAAAGACAAATACTGTATGATTTGATTATATGTGGACTCTAGAAAGCAAAACAAATGGACAAACATAGAACAGAAATAGTCACAGACACAGACACACAGAATAAACAGGGGAGGAGGCCGGGATAACGAGAGAAAGAGGTAGAGGAGATCAGAGGCACAACCTTCCAGTTACAAAATAAATGAGTCACAGGCAGGAAATGTACAGTGTGAGGGGTATAAGCAACACCTATATAATAGCTTCATATGGTGACAAATAGTAACTAGGCTTATGATTGTGACTATTTTGAAATGTACAGAAATATGAAATCACCGCATTGTACACTAGGAGCTAACATAGTATTGTAGGTCAATTACACGTCAACAAAAATTAACAAACTCATAGGAAAAGCAATCAGACTTGACTTTACCAGAGGTGGCAGGGGGCGGGGTGGGTTGGGAAAGGGGAAATTGGATGAAGGTAGTCAAAGGTACAAACTTCCAGTTATAAGATAAATAAGTACTAGGGATGTAATGTATATGATAGACTTAAAACTGCTGTGTGTTATAAATGAAAGCAGTTAAAAAAGTAAATCTTCAGAGCTTGCATCACGAGGAATTAATTTTTCCATTTATTTCTACTGTGAGATGATGAATATTCACTAAACATGACAATAATTTCATGATGTATGTCAGTGAGATCAATATGCTGTACACATTAAACACATACAGTACTGAGTGTCTGTAACACGTCAACATACAGTACTGTCTGTAATACCTCAACACACAGTGCCGACTGTCTGTTACACCTCAACATACAGCACTGAGTGTCTGTTACACCTCAACATACAGCACCGACTGTCTGTTACACCTCAACATACAGCACTGAGTGTCTGTTACACCTCAATATACAGCACTGAGTGTCTGTTACACATCAACATACAGCACTGAGTGTCTGTTACACCTCAACATAGAGTACCGACTGTCTGTTACACCTCAACATACAGCACCGACTGTCTGTTACACCTCAATGTACAGTACCGACCGTCTGTTACACCTCAATATACAGCAATGACTGTTACACCTCAACATACAGCACTGACTGTCTGTTACACCTCAACATACAGCACCAACTGTCTGTTACACCTCAACATACAGCACCGACTGTCTGTTACACCTCAACATACAGCACCGACACCTGTCTGTTACACCTCAACATACAGCACTGACTGTCTGTTACACCTCAATATACAGCACTGTGTCTGTTACACATCAACATACAGCACTGATGTCTGTTACACCTCAACATACAGCACCGACTGTCTGTTACACCTCAACATACAGCACCGACTGTCTGTTACACCTCAACATACTCTGTTACACCTGCACTGTTACACCTCAACATACAGCACCTGTCTGTTACACCTCAACATACAGCACTGAGTGTCTGTTACACCTCAACATACAGCACCGACTGTCTGTTACACCTCAACATACAGCACCGACTGTCTGTTACACCTCAACATACAGCACCGACTATCTGTAACACCTCAATATACAGTACTGTCTGTTACACCTCAATATACAGCACTGACTGTTACACCTCAACATACAGCACCGACTGTCTGTTACACCTCAACATACAGCACCGACTGTCTGTTACACCACAACATACAGCACTGAGTGTCTGTTACACCTCAACATACAGCACTGACTGTCTGTTACACCTCAACGTACAGCACTGACTGTCTGTTACACCTCAATATACGGTACTGACTGTCTGTTACACCTCAACGTACAGCACTGACTGTCTGTTACACCTCAACATACAGCACCGACTGTCTGTTACACCTCAACATACAGCACTGAGTGTCTGTTACACCTCAACATAGAGTACCGACTGTCTGTTACACCTCAACATACAGCACTGAGTGTCTGTTACACCTCAACATACAGTTCTGAGAGTCTGTTATACCTCAATAAATCTGGGGGAAAAAAACAGAAAAATAGTTTTGGGAGGATGTGGAGAGACTGGACCATTGTGCACTGTTGCTGGGGAGGATAACAGTATGGAGGTTCCTCAAGAAATGAAAAATAGAATTGCCACATAACATAAGAATTCCACTTCAGGATATATACTCCCAAAATTTAAAAACAGAATCTTAAAGAGACATTTGTACATCCATGTTCATGACAACATTACTCACAATGGCTGAAATGTGGGAGAAACCTAAGTGTCCATTGATTGATGAATAGATAAACAAAATGTGACATATACTTACAATGGAATATTATTCAGCCATACAAAGGAAAGAAACTCTGATATATAGTAAACATAGATGAAACTAGAGGACATTATGCTAAGTGAAATAAGCTTGTCAAAAAAAGGCAAATATTATATGGTTCCACTTATATGAAGCACTTAGGGTAGTCAACATCACCGAGACAGAAGGTAAGAATATGCTTGCCAGGGACTGGGGGAGGGGAACCAGGAGTTACTGCTTCCTGGGAACAGAGTTTCAGTTTTACAAGATGAAAAGAGTTATGGAGATGGACGGTAATGCTTGCATAACTTTATAAATATATTCAATACAACCGAACTGTACACTGAAAAATGGCTAAGGTGGTACATGTTATGTTACGTGTATGTTACCACAATTTTTTTAAATGGAAAACAAAACAAAAAAAGAAAGAGCATTCTCATTAAGTCACACTGTTCTGCAGTTCTCACTGTCCACAGGTGTCACCTTCTTCTCAAGCGGTGCCCAGGGCCTGAAGGCCTTCTCCGATCGTTTCTGCTGTCCTCAAGCATTATTCATTCTCTCTGTTAGGTTGAGGCAGGGCTTCTACCCATCTGATTTTCAGCTGTGGATCTATTGATGTGAGCTTCCCTGGTGGCTCAGGGTAAAGAATACGCCTGCCAATGCAGGAGACACAAGAGACGTGGGTTCGACCCCTAGGTGGGGAAGATTCCCTGGAGGAGGGTACGGCCACCTACTCCAGTATTCTTGCCTGGAGAATCCCCTGGACAGAGGAGCCTGGGGGCTACAGTCCACGGGGTCACAGAGGGTGAGACTGCTGAAGTGACTGAGCAGCATCCATTGATAGGGGGTCAAAGGATTAAACCATTTCCATGCTGCTTGGTAAATATCTGCTGCCCCAGGCTCCACCACCCCAAATTCCCCAATCCTCCCCTCTGCTGCTCTATCCCAAGGGCCACGGTCTGCTCTGTTCTAACTGGTCACTGCCTGCGCCATTCTGATTGTTATATATCTTGAATATCACCTTTGGAATTAGGTTCAGCTGCATACAACAGAAAAAAAGGTAGGGGACGGAGGAGACTTAAACAAGATAGTTTACTTCTCTACACAGAAAACTAAAGAGATAGGCAGTCCAGGGACTTTCTGGTGACTCCACAGTCATCAGATATCCAGACTCCTGTCATGTTCTATTACCCTCAGTACACATTATCTATCTGCAAGACTGGTTCACACTCCAAAGAGGATGCTAGAGATCCAACCATCACATCAACACTCCATACCAGCAGAAGCAAAAAAAACAGGGCAAGGGACTCTCCTCCCAGATAAGAGATAAGATAAGATGGCCATGTCTGGCAGCAAGGAAGGCTGGGAAATGTAGTCTTAGCTTTTTTACTAACGTGAAAGAGGAGACTAAATGGTGAGGGGCACTTAGTAGTTTCTTAGTACAAGACTTCCTTGCGAAACCAGTCCTCTAGGATATATCACACATTACCAAAACCACCCAGTTTATCTTCAATGTTAAACATTCAAGGTTTTATGTAAAAATAATAATAGCGGTAGTTATCATTTACTGAGCCTTACAATGTGCCAGACACTAGGTCACCGACCTGCCTTATTTTATTTAATCCTCATAAGATCCCTATATGCAGGTATTAACTATCATTACCTCCAATTTGCAGGTAAGGAAACGGAGGCTCAAATGGAGGTTAAATATTACTTGCCTAGGGCCACAAAGCTAGTAACGGTGGACTTAGGATTTGATCCATTAGCTTTTTTGATCCATGTCACCTTAAAGCACCCAGCACAGTGGTCCATAAAGAGAAGACATTATTAAAAAGAAATAAATAAAACCTTGTTGGTTGCTTGAGTGATTAATTCAGCATAAAGATAAAAACAGGAACTAGACAAAGGACTTAGAGGAGTGACCTGGGCCTTCTCCAGATACAGGAAACCACAAGTCTGAGAAACAGGCAGAGACGAAGGCTGTGGCTTCAAAAGCCGGGAGATTTGCGGAGACCACGGGACGAAGCAGGGGTTGATGCTGCCCCCTCTTTAGGCTCTTCAGGCCAACGTTCCTCAGGGACAGGTTATGCTCCAGGAACGACCCAGCGTGGCTTCTTTCAAAAGCATGAAGAACTTTCATTTTATCCTCCATCTACAGCTTGTTTGGATTCCTTTAATTTTTTATTGTTACTTACTAAGCAGTTAAAACATCCATGATGTCATCTTCTGCAGCGCCAAGATACCCAGTGAAGTCACTAAGCATCTGCCCTCGGTTGTCTGTAAGTTATAATGTTGTTACCATTATTATTAGTTCAACAGAAGTAATTCATGCAGGCAACAGAGGCCGCTGAGAGTTGTTTCAGCTTTTTTTCATAACAGTCCCACAGATTTTAGCACCAGCCTGGGATACCTCTTTCCTCTTGGAAAAGCAGGACTGGACTTTTCTTTTGGCTCTAAAAAAGTGTTTATTATGAAAAATTTCAAATATATACCAAAGGATTAGTTTTCATCATATGAAATTGCCATTGTGAAGGTCCAAAATGGTTAAATAAATAGCAACAATATCATATGACTTAAATTAATATTGCTTCCCAGGTGGCTCAGTAGTAAAGAATCCACCTGCCAATGCAGGAGACGCAAGAGTCTCAGGTTTGATCCCTGGGTCAGGAAGATCCCTTGGAGGAGGAAATGGCAACCCACTCCAGTATTGTTACCTAGCAAACCCCATGGACAGAGGAACCTGGTGGGCTCCAGTCCATGGGACTACAAAAAGTGGGACATGACTGAGCATGCATGCATAAATTAATATTATAAGATAATGATCCCCTAGACCCATCACCAATCAATCAGCTTGAGGCCAATCTTGTTTTAGCTAAGCCTCCACACACACCCCCCCCAACCATGGATTATTTTAAAGCACATTCCAGACCTATCATTATTTTACCCACAAATATTTCAGTATGTAGTCCTGAACAATCAAGACTCTTTTTAAGTATAATCCCTAAACCATTTTAACATTCCCTAAAATTAAAATCATTCACTGACATCAGTAGATATCCAGTCTCATATGTTCTCATGGGTTGATATTTCTCTTGAGCTTCTGTTAAGTTCAGCTATAAGTTCCCCTTCTGTTTCACTTGAGGTTATTTTTATTTTCCTTTGTTCTTTTTCTTTACAATCTCTTGTTGATGAAATCTACAGTGTTCTTCCTTTTAGACAGGATCTGGCTGCAGTCCCTGTAACTTGGAGTTACCTCTAGAGGCTTGATCAGATTCAGGCTTGATTTTTTTTAAAGTTTTTTGGCAGGAGTATTTCATAGATGGTGCTGTGGTCTTCCATCAGAAGGAAAATAAAAATAATTTCCAGTTGTCATCATTTTATGATGTTAGCTGTCATTGACAATCACTGCCTAGATTCATTGTGTTCTAAATGGCTGTAAATTGACCTTGGTGACAGACAGATGGCAATATTCAGCTAAAGCACTTCTCTTGTTCTCCTCCCTGCCCCCACCCCACCCCCCACCCTGGCCATGTTGGTTGAGAGGCCTCATCCAGGCTAGGATGGGGCTGGATGCTACACTTCCCGTCCACCTCTCTCCTCTTCCCCCCAACCTGCCCCTCAAGCCCATGGGGGACACACATTAGTGGAAGGCTGGGGGAAGAGAACAACCTTGAGTTGGGCCCCGCCCTGAGGATGCCAGCCTCGGAGGTTGCTAGGATACGAGGCTTCCAGAGCCTCCTTGCAGTGGCGTCCTTCTGGAGCAGCTCACAGACACTGATGGGCTGGCCGTGCAGTGGCGGGGGGCGGGTGCTGTGAAGGGCAGCACCCAATGGGCAGGCCTGCCAAGGAAGAGAAGGCCGAGCTCCCTCCTGGCCCTCCATGATGCTGGGACCGGTTCCCCCAGAAGCGTCTCTACACGGAGATGAACTCTGACACCTAAGGTGAAGACAACTCTGAACTTCAGAAGTCCCCAGTCCTCCCTTCTCCTGACACTGGCATTCCTTCTGCAACATGCCCTTCTATATATAATCCAGAAGATATAACCTGAATAAACGAATGAATGTAAGAATGATTGTCAGCCCTCTCCCCAGCCCCCGTCTGGCTGGCAAGCTTCTGATCTACTTTAAGATTCAGCCAAGGGCTGCATCCTTATCCTCAAAGCACCCTTCCCTTCAGGCTCCCAGGCGGATTCAGACACCCCCTCCCTGCGCTCACACTTACCTACAACGTCAAAATTATCTGTTGAACTGCATGTGCGCCCCCTGGGCCTCATTCTCCTCTGAACCCCCAGTACTTGGTCAGAGTTGAATCGCTCTTCGCTGCTCTGGGCAGCACCTACCAAGAAGCAGTGGGAAACGGGTCAGACGTTCACGTCCGAAGTTACCAGGCTTGACTCCACAGAAGCTTCCCTAAGGTTAGAGCTGTTGGCCCCACTAAGCATCCAGACACTCGTACCCTCTCCCTGGTCTTGCACCCCAAAACTGCATCTTGACTCAAAACCACCGGGCACAGGCCCAGATGCCAGAGAGCGCAGGCAGAGGGCACCGGGGGGCCCTGCAGGCTTCCTGGGTGTGAGGGCACCCATCCCGGCCCTCTCCTGGTACAGGTGAGCAGATGTCAGGCCCAGATAGTAGACACAGTGTTCTCAGGATCACACAGTAGAAACTGGAGGGTTCAAACAAGAGCCAAGACAGGTGGGGAGAAAGCGGAAGGAGGCAGGCAGAGAGGGGGCAGCGACACGCCGCCATCAAACGCCACAGCTGATCTGCCATGAGCCAGCCTGCTGGGGTTTATGCACCCCCATCCCTGGGGTGGCAGAAGAGCTGAAATGTTTCCTGACATCTCAGGACCGAACTCCTCAAATCCCAGCAACAGCTTTTCCGGGTCTACCCCGGGGCTCACTGACAGTTCAGAGAATAGCCCTGCTCTGACACGCCAGCAGGGGAAGGCTCCCGCCGAAGACTGCCAGGGAGCTTAACCCAGGCACAGCGGGGAGAGCTGGCCCTTCATTCCCACGGCTTTGAGATTAAGGGCTCTGGAGCCAGGGCTTCCCAGATGGTGCAGGGGTAAAGAATGCGTCTGCCAGTGCACGAGACCCAAGAGAGGTCCATCCCTGGGCCGGTAGGACCCCCCAGAGGAGGAAATGGCAGTGCACTCCAGTATTCCTGCCCGGAGAATCCCACGGACAGAGGAGCCTGGCGGGTACACACAGTCCACGGGGTTGCAAGAGCCGGGCACCGCCGAGCCCGGCGCGCAGGCACGCTTTGGAGCCAGCCTGCCTGGGTGTGAAGCCTGGCTTTCCCCCTCACCAGTCTCATGACCTTGGGCGATCATTGTCCTCACCCAGCCTCAATGTCAGTGGGGAGTTAACGTTTATAAAATGAATAAAGTGATATATAAGGCTCAGGACAACGTCTGCCAGTTAGAAAAACGGTCAGTTAGCGCTGACCATTATTAAACATGTCCACGTCCTGCCAGGCTCTGGGGATGAAAGGGGGAGCGGCCTGGACAAGACCCTTGTCTCCGCAGGGCTCCTGGCCGGGCGGGGGCACGGTCAGGAGGGTGTTGGTGAGGAACCCGGGCAGACCCCGGTCCTGGGGGTCCTCTAGGAGGCGGGCAGTGGGGAGGACGGGAGAAACTCGTCCCTCTTCCGCAGGAGGAAGCTGACGCCTGGCGACAGCCTGGACCCCCGGCGGCCCCGTCCGCAAGCCCAGCGCCAGCGCTCTGCGCGCCTGGGGCGCAACGAGGCCAGCCGTCCAGGCCGCGAGGGAGGTCCCAGACGGTCGCGCTTCCGACCAATGGGGGCCCACGGCGATGATGTAATGCATGGTGGCCCGCGTGCTCATTGGCTGCCCTCCCTGCCACTCCAGAACCGGGCTGGGGCTTGCTTTCCGCCGCAGGGGAAGGGGTCCAGGGTCCGGGGTCCGCGGAGGGCTGGGCGCGCGCTGGGGGAGCCGAGGCCCGAGCCCCGAGCCCCGAGCCCCGAGCCCTCCCTGGACGGACCCAGGGGCGCGCGGCTGCCGGCTGCGGATGGACTCTACCAGGCTCAGGGCTCCTGGGGGTCCGGGGGGCGGGCTCCCAGCACCTGAGGGGTTAGAGGGACCGGTACCCTGCCGCCGCCTGGGGGACAGCCTGACCCGGGGAGGGGGCTGAGCTGAGAGCGCGGGGCGGAATTCTGCAGGAGGCTCTGACACCTGCTCCAGATGCGCGATGAATTGCGGGTCTGAGTCAGAAAAGTGAGGCCGGCCGCCAGGAGCTTCCCAGGATCTGGCTTTGCCTGAGAAATAATCACTGTGCTTCTTAAAAAGTCGCTCAAGTGACTTGAGGGAGAGGGACCGGAGAGGCTGGGGATGGAAACCCGAGCAGAGGAGAGGGTGAGACCCTTGTGCCAGGAGAACCCGGGGCCCCTGCTTGCTGCCCTCTGCGCGGGGAAGCCAAGCAGGTACCCTGCTCCCCGGGGCCTCGTCCTGCCCCAGCCCTGTGAGGGCATCCCTGTTGAGCTGCCCCTTTTACAGGTGGGGAAGCTGAGGGACGGAGATGTGCCCTGGGGAAGGCCAGGACCTGACTCAGGACGGCCTGGAGCCAGTGGCCCTGCTCCCTGGGCCCCACCAGAGACCCCGGTGGGCTCCGAGCCCCGGGAGAGCGGGCAGCCTGGCTGAGGGGGAGGCTGGGGAGGGAGAGGCTGTGTTGCAAAAAGCCACTTCCAGCTGAAGCCACAGTCAGGACACAGGGTGGTTTCCTCGCCCTCCTCACAAACAGGGACCTCAGACTACCCAACCCCCCCCCCCGCCCAGCTGCACTTTCTGGGGCACAGGCAGTTGTTTTCCAGTTGTTCAGTCCTGTCCCACTCTTTGCGACCCCCTGACAGCAGGGGTCCCTGTCCATCACCAACTCCTGGAGTTCACCCAAACTCATGTCCATTGAGTCGGTGATGCCACCCAGCCATCTCATCCCCTGCCGCCCCCTTCTCCTCCTGCCTCCAGTCTTTCCCAGCATCAGGGTCTTTTCCAACGAGTCGGCTCTTCGCATCACGGGGTCAGGGTACTGGAGCTCCAGCTTCAGCGTCAATCCTTCCAGTGAATGTGCGTGCTGTCCCTCGAGCCGTATCCCACTGTGTGCGACCCCGGGGACTGCAGCCCGCCAGGCTCCTCTGTCCGTGGGGCTCTGCAGGCAGGCACACTGGAGTGGGTTGCCGCGCCATCCTCCAAGGGGCCTTCCCGACCCGGGGATCGAACACGCAGCTCCTGCGCCTCCTGCGCTGCCGGTGGATTCTTCTCCGCCGAGCCATCTGGGAGCTCCTCCCAATGAATATTCAGGGTGATTTCCTTTAGGAATTCCCTTCTAGTCCCTCCCAGAACGCTGGCCTTGGCCCTCTGGCCTAGGTCTGAATGAGCCTGTTTTCCCACCTACTTCCTACCTGCACTTTTGCCAGAGGTTCACTGTTGTGCGGGTGACCCTGGGCTGTGTCTCTTACAGACAGCGCGTCAGAGGGCCCGAGACAGGGACTCCAGGCCCGGTCTGGCCTCGGCCTCTTCTCAGCTGTGGCCTCAGCCATGGTCTTGGATCCTCTCTGGGCCTCACTCAGGGTCCTGGGGGGTCTTAGCCACTCGACAGGGGCAGAGAACTGGCATGCAGTATCACTGCCCCCGCCACACGGGGCCTCCTTCCCTTCTCAGACGCAGATCTTCAGGGGGCGACACCCAGAAACTTCAGGCCAGGGGTCTGGACGAGATCTCAGAGCCCCCCTGGACGCTTCAGCCCCACCTCCTCTGGGTAAGTGGAGACACTGAGGCCTCTTGAGGCCGAGCCAGGACTGGGGCTGGGTGACTCCACACTCGGGGTCTTTCCAGGCCCCAGGGCTCCTTCCCCACTCCCCAGCCTCCCCCGGACCCCCGCATCACTGTACCCCGGTGGTGAACTTAGCTGACTCCTCAGTAAAAAGTCAGGCCAGGGGCAGGACAGGCTGGCAGAGGAGAAGGATGGGGTGCAGAGTGGGGAAGGGGAAGGAGGGGCCTCTCCCTCCAGAATGGCCTTGTCCTCTGTGGGGCAGGCTGGGCTCCCACCCCAGGCCTCCTGGGGGCCCTGAGATAGAAGCGGGGGTGGTGGGAGACCAGGCCCAGAAGGAGGAGGAGGAGGGTGACTGATGACAAAGTCTCAGGGAGGGTGTGCAGGGCCTGGAGGGGACACAGGTGCTCGACGGCCGTCCGCCCGGCCAGGAAGCCCAGGTGCCCTGCGTGGCTCCCCTCCTCCCTGCATTCGGGTTAGACCAGACGACTTCAGGGGTGCGTTTCAGCTCCAGCTCCAGCAAAGGAGGGGGCCGTGGAAGACCCCTGACCATGCTTGTCCTGGTGCTGCCCCATCGTGTCGTCAGGCTCCTGTGATTCCGCCCCCCTCCCATGTAGCAGCTACAGCAGCAGGCATGACCAGCCCCATGCGGCCTTCAGAGCACTGGACACCAGAAGGCATCTTCGTCCACTCAGTGGTAAGAGAATACCACAGACTGGGTGACTGAGCAGACAGACAACGTTTACTTTTCATAGCTCTAGAGGCTGGGATTCTGAGATCAGGGGCCACCGTGGTTGGGTTCTAGCAAGGGCCCTCCTCTGGGTTGCAGACAGCCATTTTCTCCTGTATTTCTGTGTGGCAGGGAGGCAGAGAAAGCTCTGAGGACCTCTTTATAAGGGCACTAATCCTATTCACGAGGGCTCCACCTTTGTGACCTAATCACCTCCCAGAGGCTCCCACCTCCTAACACCATCACTTTGGAGGTTAGGATTCCAATGCATGAATTTGAGGGAGACACAACCTTTCAGTCCATAACAGAGGACACGAGTGAGGTGCTGAAGTCACCAGTGGGCAGGATCCACCCAGAAGGTGGAAACAGCCTTTTGATAGGTGTTTCAAAGGCCTGGCCACGGGGAAATTGGACAAAAGTGGGCTGACATCAAATAGGCTGGCCTGTTTGTCTGCAAACCTGGCAGGCACTCAACTGGTCAGCTCATGAGATAGTGGTCCAGCTGGTGGCCAGTGAGCCGGATGATCAGATACTCACTTGCTCCATCAGTCAGCAGTTGGCCAGGTCAGCTGCCCTGGAGGTTCCAAGGCCCCTGGCTGGAGGATACTTTGGGGATGCTTTTGGTCTTCCCTTTGAACCAGAGAGTCTGAGCTGCTCACCATACCCAGATGCCCCGAACGCTCCACCTCCAAGCCCTGTCTTCCCGGTCCCCATCCTGAATGTGTGTAGATTTCTCTTTGGCAGTCATGCCATGTAACAAACCACACCACTCCTGCTTAGGCGTGTGTGTTTCCTCAGCCTCTGAGTCTGGGAGCCGGGTGCGGGTGAGGCAACTCCTTTCTTTGGCTCACTCTAGACTCAGCTGCCAGGGCTTCAGCTGGGGCAGTTGGGTGACCAGCCTCTGCTCCATGTGGCGTCCCCTCCTCCAGGAGGCTAGCCCAGGCCACTCGCGCAGAGGAGGCTGGCGTCCACCGGGGCGGGAGGCCGCGTGCAAGTCCTCTTGTGGCTTGGACTAGGGGCTGGCACCCTGCTGCTGTGGCCCTCAGTCAAAGCAAGCGTCAAGGGCGTCTGGCATCAGAGGCTGGGAGGAGCTGCAAGTCTCCTGGCAAAGCGAGTGGGTGCAGGGAGGCCAGGCCCTGGGCCATCAGAGCATCGGCAGCGAGCGCCGTCCCTCCCGCTCCCCTCTGCCTGTTAGCCTGCTGCCTGTCCCTCAAGACCCTTCTCAGCCTCGTTCTTTGAAGCTTTCCCAGAATGTTCCCCAGCACAGCCGCTGTGGACGACACGAAGCGCTGGCTCCTTTTTGCCCTCCTGCTGTATCTTGGGTTCCTATCCTAAAGCCCCCAAAGCCGTCCCCAAGGCTGTGGGCTGATTTCCCTGCTGCCAGGCGTGAGCCCCCAAGGCCCTGAGCCACATCAGGGCCGCTCCCACCCTCAGAGCGGAGGGTGACAGCCAGTAGGGCCACGGGTAGGAGGCTGGCCTGGGGAAGCCCCCCGCCCCCCAGCCCTGAGCAGCCCCCCAGCCCTGAGCAGTACTCTGTTGGCACACCCCGCCCTTCCGATTGGCAGCTGTCTGTCCTTGGGCAAAGCAGCTCACTTCTGAGCCGCTGTAACTGCCGCCCTGGGGCAGCTGGCAGAGAGGGGGGCGGGCAGAGGAGGGCGCCCCAGGGCCCTCGGCCGACGTGACAAACGGCAGCTCCCAGTCTTCTTGCCTCGGTCGCCACAGACCCAGGCTCCAGGTTTTTCCCAGCACGATGCAGACCCACGCGATGATTTCCAGGCAGGCCGCCTCCTCTCCACGCTGTTCTCCTGCGGGCTCACCCCGGCTCGATGCCCGCTGGCAAGCGTTTGTCCACATGTGCGCACACAGCCTAGACCGCAGGAACCACATGCGCCTGCGTCTGCTGTCCGTCTGCCCCGCTGCCCGCTGCCCTGGCCATGCGTTCTGTGTCCTCTCTGCTCTGCTCCCCACCCCCTTGCTCGTCCCCTGCTGATGCTTCTGCAGAAAGGCCCAGCCAGGCCATCAGGGCCACCCCCGGAGGATGCTTCCAGACCTCAGAGGCGGCGGGGGCTCCCGAAGGCAGCCTCGGAGTCCGTCCCCGGAGCCTCGCCAGCACCAGGCGCCTGGCCGGGGCTGCCAGGTGGCATCGTGACTGGGAAAGGAGGGTCCCAGGCTGGCCCAAATGATGCGCTGCGGCCTGCCCTCCCCATGGGCTCCTATTTTTACTCCTGTTTCTCCTATTTCTGAGGCAGCTCTGTGTCCATCCCTCCCCCCAGTATGTGTGAGTTGAGTTTATGCGCTCAGTCGTGTCTGACTCTTTGCAACCCCATGGACTGTAGCCCGCCAGGCTTCTCTATCCATGGGATTCTCCAGGCAAGATTACTGGAATGGGTTGTCATTTCCTCCTCCAGGGGATCTTCCTGACCCAGGGATCAAACCCATGTCTCCTGTGTCTCCTGCATCACAGGCGGATTCTTTACCCTCTGAGCCATTCTCAGGCTGAGCTGTGAAATTCCTACAAAATTCACCATCGTGGGGCGGGGGGCTCAGGCTGAAGAGTGCAAATGTTGGATTTGGATGGTCTGGATTCAAAACCTGCTTCAGTCACTTTCCAGCTGGGCACCTCAAGCAATTAAAGCAAAAAGTGTTTATTAACTAATTGAGGTTTCTGACGTGCTTCGAGCCAGGCCTGGGGACCTGGAGTTGCAGCTGTTATGGCAGGACTGATACTCAGAGATGCAGCTGCAGTGAGAAGAGGAACTAATGGTTCGGGTTTCAGATGCGCACAGGCCTGTATCCTGGCTTCCTTATTTCCTAGTTGTGTGACTTTTGGCCAGTTACTCAAACGTTCTGAGCCTCAGTTTCCTTATCTGTAAAATGGGGATGAAAACAATCACCCTGTTAGTTGTTGGGAGGATTCAGAGCTGATACATGCATGTGTCTAGCCCAGAGCCAGGAACAGCCAGCAGGCCTTTGATGGGGACTTGTTAGATGACAGCAGGATAAGTGCAATCCCTCACCCAACCCATTCAAGTCACGATTCAAGCCCAGGCCCGCCTGATTCAAAGTCAGTCCCCAGCCACCATCCCATCCCCTGGGTGGCTCACAGGGGCAGGGAGGCGCCCTTTGGGCCTCAGTGATGGTATCTAGGGTTGGCTGTCACCCACCTAACTGCCGGGGGTCACAAAGGAACCTGAGTCCTAGATGAGTGGTGAGGCTCTGGCTGGTGCTGCCAACTCTGCTCCCAGAAGGCATGGAAAGGTGTCACCGATCTCAAGTCACAGCCGTGACCCCTGCGTATCAGCAGTTCCCCAGGCCAGGCGCCATCTGAGTGCTGTACATTAGTGATCCATCGCTTAACCCTCCCAGGAGGACGAGGGGAGAGGTGCCACCGTTACCAGCGCCCATTTCACAGATGAGGAAACTGAGATAAAGAGAGGGGGAGCGGGGGTCCCTGGTGGTCCAGTTTAACCCCTGCTGTGGCCCTGCGCTCAATTCTGGTCAGGAAACTACGGACCCACGAGTCACACAATGCAGTAAAAACAGAGAAAGGAGTCTAAATGGTATGCGGTACCCTGGATTAGACAGCAAAACAGAAAAGGGACCTTGGTGGAAAAGCTGGAGATGCCTGAATTAAATCAGGAGTTCCGCTGACAGTAACTACCAGCAGTGTCTCCTTCCTTGGGGTGTATCACGGTAATGAAAGATGTTACCAGCGGGGCAGCTGCGTGAAGGGTATATGGGAACTCTCTTTGCAAGTCTTTGGTAAATCTAAAATTCTTTTGAAATAAAAAGCTTGAAAATAACCTATTGGCAGAGCAGCAGTGGAGACGCAGACATGAAGAACAGCTCTGTGGACAGAGGGGTGGGGAGTGGCAGGGGAGGGTGAGCAGACGGGGCGAGGAGCGGGGAATCGTGTGCACTGGCGTGCGTGGAGCAGACGGCTGGTGGGGTTTGCGGTGTGATCCGGGGCTCTGTGACACCTTGAGGGGCTGGGATGGGGCGGGAGGTGGGAGGGGGGGTCAAGAGAGAGGGGCCGTGTGTACACCTGTGGCTGACTTCTGTTGATGCGTGGCAGTAACCAACATGGCATTGTAACGCAATTATTCTTCCATTAAAAATAAATAAAAAAACTGTTCAGTTCAGTTCAGTCGTTCAGTCGTGTCCGACTCTTTGCAACCCCATGAACCGCAGCACACCAGGCCTCCCTGTCCGTCACCAACTTCCGGAGTTTACCCAAACCCATGTCCATTGAGTTGGTGATGCCATCCAACCATCTCATCCTCTGTCATCCCCTTCTCCTCCTGCCCTCAATCTTTCCCAGCATCAGGGTCTTTTCAAATGAGTCAGCTCTTCACATCAGGTGGCCAAAGTATTGGAGTTTCAGCTTCAACATCAGTCCTTCCAATGAACACCCAGGACTGATTTCCTGTAGGATGGACTGGTCAACTCTACTTCAACAGGAAAAAAAAAAAAAAGTGGAACAGGAAAAATTTTAAGGGATTGACCTATATTCAGGAAAAAACGAAAGAGAAGACACGTGTTGTTGCTGGCTGTCCAGCATTGGCCCTTCCTAGGGGCACCCCACTTCCCTAGGAGTACCCCATTCCCTGGAATCACCCCCACTTCCCTGGGAGCACCCCACTTCCCTGGGAGCACCCCACTTCCTTTGGAGGAACCCCCCTCTCCCTCCCTGTTTATGCTCCCAATAGGAGAATGGCCCCAGTGTGGGATCCCACCGCAGGAGCTCGGGGGACAGACGGCTCCTCCTCTAGCCTTGGCTCAGCAGCAGGGCCGCGTCTCCTATCCCAGGTCACTCCTCTGCCTGTTGTTAGAAAGGGGCGTTAGCAACCACAGCAGACTGATCTGCTGGCAGTAACCAGGCAGTGTGGACTCATGCCCAGCTTTGCCAGGACTAGTTATGTGACCTTTAATGTGTCCTTTCACTTCTGAGGCTCCATTTTTTCATCTGGAAGAATGGGTAAATGTTACAATCATGATTTTCAGTAAAAGAAGCTGACACAACTAACATGCACTGTATGAGTTCATTGTACAGGATTCAGAAACAAGCAAGGCTAAGCTTCATTATTGAAAGATGCATACACAGTGGCAAAACTAAGATAAAAAGAAATGATCTTCATAAATGTAAAGCTATGCGTGCCCATAGGCCACGGAAAGGGACGTGAGCGGGAGAGATCGCCCAGGGTTGCTGGCATCACTGTGTCTTGATATGAACTGGATTGTTCATTGCATGGATATTTGCTTTAGAATTTACTATGATTAGAATTTCCCATGGGCTTCCCTGGTGGCCCAACGGTAAAGAATCTGCCTGCCAATGCAGGAGACGGGGGTTTGATCCCTGGTCCGGGACAATCCCACTGCCAGGGAGCGACTAAGCCTGAGTGCTCTGGAGCCCGGGAGCCGCAACTCCCGAGCCCCTGTGCCCGAGAGCCCGCGCTCCCCAACAAGAGGAGCCCCCGCAGTGAGGAGCCCCCCAGTGAGAGCCCCCCAGTGAGGAGCCCCCCAGTGAGAGCCCCCCAGTGAGGGCCCCCCAGTGAGGAGACCCCCCCAGTGAGAGCCCCCCAGTGAGAGCCCCCCAGTAAGAGCCCCCCAGTGAGGAGACCCTGCACCACAACTAGTGAGCAGCCCCTGCTCGCCGCAGCTCGAGAAGAGCTCACGAGGAATGCTCGCCCAGCAACAAAGACCCAGCACAGCCAAAACAAATAAACAAAATTACACACACATATATAAGAATTACTCATGGCACTTTCCAGTTGCTTATGTCCTCTTTGGTATGTCTGCTGGATGACCATGAAAAAGAAGCTGACTCTGTCTTTAAAGAGGCTCGTTAGCGGCACTCTGCACACATTAGGCCCGGGAGTGGTCCTCCTCCTCCTGCCCCCCTCTGGTCCATAACCCACAGTGCCCAAGCTCCATCCTGCTTCCCGTTTCACAGCCTGATCTCCTCCCCCCTCCCCGGCCCCGCCTTTTCCCTCAAGGGCCTCCAGCCTGAGACCTACTCTGCTCTACAACCTGAGGCTCCCTTTCTGCCTTGAGTTGCTGGAGTGTCCTGTGTGAATCCAGCCGCCTCAGAATTAAGAGTGAGCAGAGCATTTCCTCTCCTTCAGAGTCTGTTCCAACACCCTCCCTCTCAGGCTGGAAAAAAAAAATACAGTTGCAATTTCCTCCCGCCCACGACTCCCCCCATCACATGCACTCAGCCTTGGGAGTAGTAGAGGACTTTATTATTTTTTAAAGAACCCGTGCACACCGTCCTGAGCTCACATAAGCCCTTCTGAGCATCCTCTGCAAACCACTCCGGGAGAATAAAAGCTGGGCTGGGGAGAGCACCAGGCCTGCTGCAGGTGCACCTAGGATTCCAGCTCAGGCGTCAAGAGCTCGCAGGAGGCCCGACTCTCCATCACCTCAGCAGATGTGGCCCTCATTTCCGTTTGAATAAATCGCCTCCAGCTTGGAGCAGTGAGAACTTTACAAGCAGTCCTGCTCCCAAGGCCGGTAATTTGCCAGAAATTAGCAGTGACTAAGACACACCAGCCTCCCTTTGTTCAGGCGGTGGGGACCAGCTTGTCCCACAGTTTTCATTTTCAGCGTTGGTTGGAGAGCTGTGGACGCAGCCGTCCGGAGGCCCCAGGCCTGGGGTGGGGGGCTTTCCTTTTCCGTGTCCCCCCCCCTCGAACAGGCTAAAAAGGGAGATGCTGCTGGCCCCTCCACGAGATGTGTTCATCTTCCTTGTTTCTCCCCCATTTCCTATTCACTCATCTTCCAGAACAAGAAACAGAGTGGGCGGACTGAAGGCCGTTTTTACTGCTTTGTCAAAAACTGGAAGTTTTTCCAAGGACTGGTGAGATCCTCCAACACCCTGACCTTTAAGAGCTGGAGGGAAAGGCCCCCCACTTTGTGGACTCGTGACCTGTCCTGGCCAGGCCCAGCACAGGCGTGAGCCCGCAGTAGCAGGGCCGCCCTCGCAGTGAAATGAACTGCACTTGGAGGAAGTCCACACCAAGGCCCTGCTCTGCGCTTTACAGGCTGGGAAACCGTGCATGTCATTTCACCGCCCTATGCCTCAGCTTATGCATCTGTAGAATGGGTATGACAAGGCGGACTAGAATGTCCCACGGGGCTTACGGACAGGCAGCGCGAGCGACCTCATCTGCAGGACCCAGTGCAAAATCAAAGTGCAGGGTCCTGTCTCCTGTGTGGGGCCAGGGACCCTGCCTTGGTGGCCTGTCCTAGGACCTTGCCCAACACCTGGGACATGAACGTTCTCTCGCTCCCCATTTTCCCACAGCCGCTTTGCAAAGAGTATTAATAAATCTACTCCCTACCTTTGGGGAAAAAAAAAAAAAAGCAGAGACTTCCGAGGTGGTCTGGTGGTTAAGAACCCACCTGCCAACGCAGGGGACAGGTTCAATCCCTGGTCTGGGAAGACCCCACCTGCCACGGAGCAGCTAAGCCCGTGTGCTGCAGTGACCCAAGCCCTCACGCCCTAGAGGCAGTGCTTCTAAGAGAAGCCGCCAAAACGAGAAGCCCGCACGCCCCAGCTAGACAGTGACCCCACTCATCGCAACTGGAGGAAGCCTGTGCAGAGCGACGAGGCTCAGCACAGCTACTCATTAAATTCATTTATTAAAATTATTTTTCAAGAAAGCAGGTCTCTTCTTCAAAAATTATGAAACATTTCAAGACGGCAACAGCAGAGCGTTGAACAAAGCCTGGGGCCCAGGGGGCCTGCCCAAGAAGCTGGCCCTGTGCGGAGGTGTTCATTCATTCATTCAGCAGACAGTGGGGATTCTGTGCCAGGTACAAGTCACATGAGCTAACAAACGCCAAGGCTCAACAGATCTGGTTCCCGGGGGTGCTCAAGAACAGCACCTTCAATTTCATGTACGCCTCATGATACAATACAGCCGGTATCGTCATCTCCATTCACACATAAGAAAACTGAGGCTGGCCCTTCCTAACCCGGCTGAGAGCCAGATGCCCAGGGACGCTTTGAGTACCTACCTGATGACTGTAGGTCTTAAGTGTGAAAAGAGACATCCATGGGGCCCCAGAAAATTCTTGGGTACCAACTCGAATGTCGCTATCTTTAAAGGATACAAAGGCAACCTACATTGCAAGCCAGACTTGACTACAAAGCTGACTTTTGCATTTGGAAAGTGAAACACCTGCATTGAAAATGTAAATGTGGTCATTTCATCAATAAAGCAACAACATTTCCCCCAACTCAAAATGTAGTAGAGAGACGTCCCTGGAGGTCCAGCGGCTAAGACTTGGCTGCTCTCAGTGCAGAGAGCCTGGGTTCAACCCCTGGTCAGGGAACCAGATCACACGTGCTGCAGCTAAGTGTTCTCACGCCGTAATTAAAGCTCCCATGTGCCGCCAGGAAGATTGAAGATCCTGCCTGCTGCAACTAAGACCCAGCGCAGCAAAATAAAGAAATGTTTGGAAGATGTAGTAGAGTGTACATTGGGAGACACAGAGGTCTGACTGAGAGAAGTCATCTATTATGAGTTGGCGCATAATAAGCACTCTAATGCTCAGATGCTCAGTCGTGTCCAACTCTTTGCGACCACATGGACTACAGCACACAGGCTTCCCTGTCCTTCACCATCTCCCAGTTTGTTCAAACTCATGTCCACTGAGTTGGCATGAGTTGGATGGCCTTGAGTTGGATGGTGATACCATCTCATCCTCTGTCGTCCCCTTCTCCTCCCGCCTTCAATCTTTCCCAGCATCAGGGTCTTTTCAAATGAGTCAGTTCTTCACATCAGATGGCCAAAGTTTTGGAGTTTCAGCTTCAGCATCAGTCCTTCCAATGAATATTCAGGGTTGATCTCCTTTAGGATGGACTGGTTGGATCTCCTTGCAGTCCAGGGGACTCTCCAGACTCTTCTCCAGCACCAGTTTGAAAGCATCAGTTCTTCGGTGCTCAGCCTTTTTATTGTCCAGCTCTCACATCCATACATGTCTACTGGAAAAACCACAGCTTTGACTAGACGGACCTCTGTAGGCAAAGTAATGTCTCTGTCCATGGGATTCTCCAGGCAAGAACACTGGAGTGTGTTGCCATTCCCATCTCCAGGGGATCTTCACCACCCCTGGGTCGAACGTGGGTCTCCTGCACTGCAGGCAGATTCTTTACCACTGAGCCTCCGTGAAAACCCAATGGGAGCTCAGTGTGTGTTAGTTCTGCCTGGAATTGAGCTGGTTGCTAAAGTGGACCAGGACCGGTCTCTTGGGTCTCAGAGCCAGGATCTGTCAGGTGTTGGGCTGTTTTCCCTTCAGTCAGGCACCTCTCCTTCCCAGACCGGGCTGCCATGTACGGGAGTGTAGGTCGTGCACTGCACAAAAGAACCAGTGCTCCCCAGAGCTGTGCAGCGCACATCCCACATGGAGGCCAGAAGAGGCGAACCTGCTTTCCTCAACCCAGATGCCCAGGATGGATAGCAGTGGACTAGAGCCTCCGCCCTCCCCCATGACACCAGCTCCCACCCAGCAGCTTCAGCTCCCTCAGTAAATCTTCCCTTGGCCCTTCCAGCTGACAGCAGGGGGAGAGTCTCCTTGTGGGGAGAGCGCCCGCTCCCTGTCGTTCGGTGGTGGAGGGCCGCCACTGTGCAAACCCTGCCGGTGGTCTTTATTTCTTGTTTCGTGTAGTGCAGCTGACCGGTGTAGGCCTGATTGCCGAGGCGACCACTTCAGCGACGGCGCTCCCGGGTAAACACGGTGCCAGCCCCAGACCTGACCAGGAGCCTCCCTCCTCCTCCCAGTGAGGCTCCTTTGTGTCAGAGATCTTGCCGATTCCCATTCCTGACCATCTGGGCCGCTTGTTTTTTCTCTCCCATGCTTGGAGTTCTCAGTCTTATGTTTTAAATTCACCAATAAAGAGTGAGCCCACGAAAGCCTCGACCTCAATAAAAGCAAAAGCCCGGGTTCTCTCTCTCTCTCCCCGCCACAAGGCCCCACTGTGTTGTGTGATTTCTAGGTCCTGCAAGTAATAAACCTTTATCTTTTCCAAGGTTTCCTGATGGGTACTGCTGAAGGCTGTCTTACAAACACAACAAGAAGCACAAGGCCCAATCCAACCCCAGCATTGCTTACTGATAGGCTGAGCTGGGGACAAGCAGCCTCCCGGCCCTCCTAAGGGTGTTCTCACTAATATACTGCCGCCAGATGGGGCTTCCCTGGTGGCTCAGCAGTAAAGAATCTGCCTGCCAATGCATGAGATGGAGCCATGGGTTCCATCCCTGGGTCAGGAAGATCCCCTGGAGAAGGAAATGGCAACCCTCTCCAGTGTTCTTGCCTGGAGAACCCCATGGACAGAGGAGCCTGGTGGGCTACAGTCCATGGGGCTGCAAAGAGTCGGACACGACTTAGCGACGAAACGGCAGCAGCCACCCAGCAGCGCTGGGGTGGGGTGCTGCCCACCACGGCCACCCCTCATCGGTCCCCGTAACCACCTCTGCCCACCGAAGATCAGCCGGAAGCCCTGAATCGTGACTCCTGCAGAAGCGCTGGGAGGATGCGCAGGATGGGCAGCTTCCCGCATCCGGGCCGCCTACCTGGCCTCTGGCCTCAGCGCTCCGCCTTGGGAGGGATCCGCCACCAACTGCTCCCGTCCACTGCCGCGGAGCCTTCTCACCCAGGAACGACGCGTCCAGCAGCAAGGCAAATCTTGCGCATGTCGGAGTTCCCTCACTTGGACCCTGGGACCCAGAGGAGGAACACAGTCCCAATTCTAAGCAGCGTGCACCCTGCGTCCTAACTCTGTGACCCCACGGGCTGCAGCCCACCAGGCTCCTCTGTCCATGGGATTCTCCAGGCAAGGACACTGGAGTGGGCTGCCATGCCCTCCTCCAGGGGACCTTCCTGATCCAGGGATCAAACCCAGGGCTCTTACGTCTCCTGCATTGGCAGCAGGTTCTTTACCACTAGCGCCACCTGGGAAGCTCCAGGCAGCCTGCATCCTACTCCCTTACTCTCCCCGCCAGCATTTTCTGGAAGCTTCTGTCTCCACAGGCCTCACGCTCAGAGCACCGAGGTTTAGGGTGAAGAGACCTGGATTCAAGTCTTGGCTCTGCTCTGAACTACCTGTGTGACTTCTGGAAGTCACTTCACTCACATGTCTGGCCCTCAGTCTCCCCATCCATACAATGGGGACAATATTGGCTTCCTGCCCAGAGATGCAGAAGGGGCCTGTGAATGCTGAGGGGAAATTGCTTTCTGTATTTCTAATAATACCTGTCCAGTGTGGGTATTTTACTTCTCTGTAGAACTGGATGGTGTCCCAGAACAGGCCGTCAAGGCTCAGAAGGCCACCGTTGATTGGCAACACCTTGTGAAAGCTTCCAGTGGAGAAAGCAGCCACGGATGGCTCCCCTGCTGCTCCTGCGGAGAAGGGAGATGCAAATCACGGGCCCTGCCCCAAGGGCTTCCTCCCACGCGGTCACTGGTCTGTGGGGCCCAGGGTGCGGTTAGCAAGGGTGCAGCTGTTGTGACTTCAGGAGAGCCAGCTCTGCCCCTGGTAATGCAAAAGGAGGGGCGGGCTTCCCCACTGGTTCAGGGGTAAAGAACCCGCCTGCCAGTGCAGGAGACGCGGGTTCGATCCCTGAGCTGGGAGGATCCCGCACACTATGGAGCGGCTCAGCCCACGAGCTGAATTACTGTCTGTGCTCAAGAGCCCAGAAGCAGCGGTCACTGAAGCCCCCACGCCCCAGAGCCCGCGCCCTGTGATGAGACGCCCAAGCCCCTCGGCCAGAGCAGACCCTCCCTGCTGCAACTGGAGAAAAGGCCTCATAGCAAGGCAGACCCAGCGCAACCAAAAATAAATAAGTTAAGTTATTTTTAAAAAAGAAAAGGAGGGAAGAACAGCAGAGATGGAAAGTGGAGAAAATGACCCAGAGAGGGAGACAGAGAACTGTCCGCGGAGAGCGACTGGGGCGTCCAGAGACAGAGACACAGACCTGGGAACACAGCAGCTGGGGATGCAGGGAGGACGGAGGAGCAGGAGGGCTGTGTCTAGGAAACGAACGCGACTAAGAAAAGCAGAAATCAGGGCTGGCCTGACTGCAGGCCTAGTGCCTTCCATCTCTGTCCCAGGCAAGGTCGCGTGGGAGGCATCTGACCAGTAGTTTGCAAGGGGCAGAGGTGCTCATTCACATCAACGCAGCTTCACGGTCTCGAGGTTGCCCCTCAGACGGGGCTGCCGTCGCGCGCCCGCCCTCCTTGTGGCTTCCAGAGTGGCGCCCAGGCCACCGAGTGCAGCGGGAGGGTCACTCCAGCTCCAGCCTGGGGTCCAGCCCTTCTGACCAGCGGAAGCCGGCGAGGGCTGCGTCCCCCTGGAACCCCTCTTCCTCTGAGCTCATGGGGCCGGGCCCTTCCAGCCATCATAAAGCCTGGGGTCCCCTCCTCCCCCGTCTGACTCCTCCATCCATATCATAAAGCCCGGGGTCCCCTCCTCCTCCATCTGATCCCACTGTCCACATCATAAAGCCCGGAGTCCCCACCCCCCTGTCTGACCCCACTGTCCACATCATAAAGCCCGGGGTGCCCCCCTCCCCCGTCTGACCCCTCCATCCACATCATAAAGCCCGGGGTGCCTCCCTCCCCCGTCTGACCCCTCTGTCCACATCATAAAGCCCGGGGTGCCCCCCTCCTCCATCTGACCCCACCATCCACATCATAAAGCCCGGGGTCCCCTCCTCCTCCATCTGACCCCACCATCCACATCATAAAGCCCGGGGTCCCCTCCTCCTCCATCTGACCCCTCCATCCACATCATAAAGCCCGGGGTGCCCCCCTCCCCCGTCTGACCCCTCCGTCCACATCATAAAGCCCGGGGTCCCCCCCTCCTCCATCTGACCCCACCATCCACATCATAAAGCCCGGGGTCCCCTCCTCCTCCATCTGACCCCACCATCCACATCATAAAGCCCGGGATACCCCCTCCTCCATCTGACCCCACCATCCACATCATAAAGCCCAGGGTCCCCTCCTCCTCCATCTGACCCCACCATCCACATCATAAAGCCCGGGGTCCCCCCCTCCTCCATCTGACCCCACCATCCACATCATAAAGCCCGGGGTCCCCTCCTCCTCCATCTGACCCCACCATCCACATCATAAAGCCCGGGATACCCCCTCCTCCATCTGACCCCACCATCCACATCATAAAGCCCAGGGTCCCCTCCTCCTCCATCTGACCCCACCATCCACATCATAAAGCCCGGGGTGCCTCCCTCCTCCATCTGACCCCACCATCCACATCATAAAGCCCGGGGTCCCCTCCTCCTCCATCTGACCCCACCATCCACATCATAAAGCCTGGGGTCCCCCCTCCTCCGTCTGGCCCCTCCGTCCAGTCTGGGCTCCGGATGACCCTCCGTACACAGGCAGCAGGGCTGCGGGCGACACGCAGGCTCGGAGGCCCCAGGCCGGGCTGAATCAAGCTCTGCCTTCTTGTGTACCCTCACTTCATGTTTACTTGCTGGTTTGTTTGCCAAGCGGCACAGGGGAGAGCTTAGTTCCCCAACCAGGGGTCAAACCTGCACCCGCGACGTGGAAGCACAGAAGCCTAACCACTGGGCTGCCAGGGAAGCCCCTGCAGCCTTCTTTCTTTCCCAATCTGAGCCTCAGTCTCCTGTCTCTCAGAGGACACACCTTGAGTGCTCAGAAACCACTCCCCAGACCAGCGCTGGCAGCCAGGAGCCCCGGCCCTGTGTTCTGGGTCAACCCCTTCCTCGCAGGTCATGAAGTGAAAGGATTGGGGCGATTGACTTTGCCATGTTTTTGATGGCAAGTTGCAGTGAGAAGTAAATTTTTACATCTCAGTCCAACAAACACTAGATGCTTATGTAACTGAAACAAAACTGGCACGGACCAGACTGTGCGCCACGGGCTTGCAGACTGACTTCACGGAGTTTGAAGAGCACTGGGCAAGGATCCTCAGTGGCGCCCAGACGTCCCGACTAGGGCAAGAGGGGTGCCCGCTGGGCAGGACCTCGTCCCTTGCATCACCCAGCCCCCACCTCCAGCAGGACAATTCAGCCCTTCTGGGTTTCACTCACTGGGCTTCTCTGTAAGGTTTAGTTAGGAAAAGGGGCTCTTTGCTTAGATTTGTGAAAAGATAAGTCTAAAACTGACTGAACTGGCAGAGATTGGGTGATTTTTGAGCTTTAATGGTCTATGATTCTGTGGTTTGAATTGAACTGAGCAAAGTAGAAAGACTGTGAAAACCAAATAAAAGTTTCTGGGAAGAGATAGAATTAGTGCCTCTGAAGAGAAGGATTTGATTTTAATACATGATTATTTGCACATTAAGTAAAATGATTACTTGTATCAAGCGCCTTCTATGTTCCAGTAGCATTTATGTTACTCAATGTGGTCCTCACCAGAAACTTGTGAGGAAGGCCTTCATATGCCCATTTTATAGATAAGGAAACTGAGGTTCAGAGACGTTCAGAGCTCGCCCGGGTTGACAGAGCCACGAAGAGCATCTCTCCTATGAGGAGAGACTCCCAAACAAGAGAAGGCGGCATGGGAGGCCTCGAAAGGCTCAGCCTCCTCCTTGTCGAATGGAGGGCTGGTAGAGAGAAGCACGTGTGTGGCTCATCGTAGTAGCTCAGTAAATGGGAGCTGTTGTCGGGCTCACGATCCTTCCATTTGAAAAGCTAAACCCCACCACACACACCTCACATCCTGGTGCTAAAATCCCACTCTAGAGCCAGTTTCCAGTAGAAAGAGCCGCAGTCTCTCATCAAACAAACGTGAAACTGCCTGGACTACTTTTAACACAATTTCCAAAAGGATATCGTCACTCCTCCTCTATACTCCCCTCCACCCTTGCAGATGACAAGGAAGACATGTTCCTTCCAAAGCAGGGATCCAAAGCTCCCTGCATCGCTGACGTAGAAACCACCACAGAGATCACACAACCACATGCTCCAGCCCATTTTACAGGTGAGAACACTGAGGCCTGAAGTGGACAAAGGTTAGCCCGAAGCCCAGCCCACACGCCTGTGGAAGAGCTGGACCCAGAATCCCGGAAGCTCGCTTCCGAGCCTTTATAACTCCAAAAGCAGGGCTTTCCTGAGCGCCCGTGGGGTTCGCGTTCGCCTTCATGCCATTTGGCGCCAGGTTGTAACCTCACCATCCCCTAGCTTCCTAACAGCCTTCAGCTCAACTCTGCCAGCAGAAGGGAGGAAAGAAGGATTTCCTGCCAAAACTCTCAGTCTGCCATTTGCTGCCTCACCACAGAATCCAAGCTCAGACAATAGCAGTGACCAGTCGCACGGGTAGGCATGCCTGAGTGTTTGCCGGCAGCATCCTTCTTTGCCAGACTCTGAGCTCCACAGCACAGGAGCTGGGTCTTTCTGGTCATGATTTGGGGCAGGTCCCTTACACTCTCAAGGGCTTAATCTCTGCATTTTCTCCATAGAAAGGTGGGAAATTTCAATAAGTTAATACACAGAGCTGAGCGTGGTACATGGAACCTAGCAACTCTTTAATAAATGTTCATTATTGGACTTCCGTGGGGGCCCAGTGGTTAAGAACCCACCAACCAATGCCAGGGACATGGGTTCAATCCCTGGTCGGGGAAGACTCCACATACGGGGGCAGCTAAGCCCGTGGGCCGGAACCACCGAGCCTGACCTCGAGTGCGCGAGCCACGACCACTGAGCTGGCACGCCACGACTGCTGAAGCTGCGCTCCCAGGGCCGAGCTCCCCGAGACAGCGGCCCCCACACAGCAACCAAGACCATCGCAGCCAACAGTAAACAAGGAAATCATGTTTTAACGTTAGTTATTGTTATGATGTTACTAATGCTTGTTTTCTGTACCCCCATCACCTAACACATCACAGTGCCTGGCAAAAGCAGAGATGCTCAGTAAACTTGCAGGACATAAGCATTCCAGGAAGGGTATCATTTATTAATCACCTGCTATCTTCAGAATTTCTGCTAAATGCTCACATCAGTCAGCAGTGGCCATGAAGTTCTGTGTCTAACAAAGCGCCTCAAAACTCTGGGCATTACAGCTGCCGTCATTTATTCTCTGAGGGTCCACAGGTCAACGGGGGCAGCTCTGATCCCCCTCCCAGGATTAAAGGGCGATCATGATCAGGAGACACTTCTCTTGTGACGATGGCAGACATGCACCAGGACGGGGGGAAATACGTGCAGCCTCCGACTGCCCAGGCTGTGAACTGGTGCACGGCCACCTCCAGCCGCTAGCTGTCGGTCAAAGCCAGTCCCGTGCTCAGCCGTGGAGGTAGCAGACGAGGGTGTTAGGAGTCTGCGGCCAGGGTGCGGGTGTGTGATGCCAGCAGAGAGGAGTGAAGAATCGCGACCAACGATGCCGCCTGCCATGGTGCTGACCTTCACGTGGACCTTGAACTTGCAGCTGCCCGAGGGCAGGTCTCTCTACCGCTGTCTTCCTCCGCTCCATCCCCAGGAATCACTGGAAGGATGCACCCCCACCAGAATCTTGGGGAGAAGAAAAAACCCAAGACGAAAGTGAAATGGATGCTGTAGCGTTTTGCAAATAGAAAATGTAAAGTGTAAATAAACAGACAGTAATTCCTCGCAATTTGCCCTTTGCAGTTAGGGGTGTTCGTACAAACCCTTCCTAGCAGAGTGTTTAATTTCGAGAAGCTGAAAATCAAGATGACAATGCGTTGTTTACGAGCAAATTCCAGGGTCTGAAAGTAAGAAATAAGTATGGCTCAAGCCCACAGATTATTTTTCCCTTCAGGATGGAGCCTCTGTTTTAATGTAACAACACCCCTCATTTCAGGAGGGCCCCCCTTTTTCTCCTCCAGGCCACCGGGCCTGGTCTGATGAGAGTGGGGAGAGTTCAGAGGGCGGGGACCCAAGCCTGCTGACTGACGCTCTTAAACAAGGCCCTGTCTCTTGAGCTCCGGGTGTTCCCGTGGCCTGTTTCTGGGGGACACCCTGCACCCTTGGAGCTGCGTCCTCAGGCCTCCCTGGGGACACTGGGTGGTGCCGGAAAGAGGGGCAGAGGAAGCAGAGCTGTCGGAGCTGGGGATGGGCAGGGAAGTCTGTGTTTGCTCCCTCGCAGCAGCCAAGACTGTTTACCTTCAAGTCTGTGTTTTTCACGGAAGCGGAGACCAGCAGAGGAAAAACGCCCTTGTGAAAACATTTCCATGAATTTATTTTGTTCATCTGGAGGGACACGACCCCTAAGCAAGGCCTCTGGGATTTGACATGGTCGGGATGAGGCTGGCCAGACTCTGGCTGCTGAGACTCCACCGCCACCTGGTACCCGGTCTGCTGGGTCCATGAGAGGAGAACAAGGGCCCCCCGGGCTCTGCAGGGGTACACTCATAGCCCACGGGGCCCCTCAGTAAAATTCAGGTCTGTCTTTCATCTCAGGAGTGAACAAGGGAAGCAGAAGTCCTGGGTTTGTGGTGCCAAGTCTGTGAATGCAGGAACCTGTGACCCTGGACAAGTCACTGAACTGCTCCGGATCTCATGGCTCTGTTCTTAAAGGGGGTCAAAAGTTCCTGCCTCACAGGGCTACTGCGGGACCAAATGTGGAAATGAGTATGATATGATGCATCTTCTTGACTGCCTGAACAGGGCAGGGCTAGGGTCTGGGGACAGGCGTCTGTGTGTGGACACAGTCCCCTTGCTGGAACAGGAACGGGTTCCAGGAAGCTACTGAATCAAGCCAGGGATGATGCTTGGAGCTCATGGACCACCTGGGAAGCCAGATGTATTGCATCCAGGCCAGATGAGAGACCCGGGCAATCAGGGGAACACACAGAGGAGGCTTCCAAGGATGTCTTCCCGAAAGAGGGAGAAGAGCCCTGGGAGATAAGGTGTACTTAGCACTTAGTACTAACTTAATATACCCTACTTATCTAAGTACTACTGAGTGTACTAAGTACTGAGTACTTTGTGTGCTAAGTACTGAGTAGTACTAAGTACTACTAAGTGCTGAGTACTTAGCTCTTAGACAGAACGGGCTCTCCTGGTAGGGACAGTGCTGTAAGTGACACCCTGGAGGGTGGGTTGCCCACAGCGTGTTTGGAAAAGGCCAGCTGGGTGAGTGTGCCAAGTGGAGGAATTGTGCAGAGTGGTTAGTGGGGCTGCAGATAAAAGGGGAAGGTGCAGATGGCAACGAGCCTTGCGTGCCAGGCCCAGGGGCTGAGATCTGTACCGAGCAAAAAACTTTCTCAGGAGCAGATGATGGGAAACCAAGCCAACTAGCTTGAGCACAGTAGAGAAGGCCTCAGCTCAAACGACTGCAACTTTGGGGGCTGGGAGACGGGCTTCAGGCAGAACTTTATCCAGGACCGTGCTCTCTCAGCACAGCCTCCTGAGCGCGGATGCCCTTTTTCTAGGGGGATGTGCCCCCTCCTGGACTCGAGGTAGCCCCCAGCACACTTACCCAGGCTCACGTCCAGAGAGGAAGGACGGCATCTCCTCAGAACTCCAAGCCAGCATCCAAGAATGTGTCACTTGCCTACAACATGTCCCTGTGGCTGGGCCAGCCTCCCCCTGGGACTGAGTCGCTCGCATATGTGCTAAGTCACTTCATTCACGTCTGACTCTGTGCAACCCTGTGGACTGCAGCCTGTGAGGCTCCTCTGTCCACGGGACTCTCCAGACAAGAATACTGGAATGGGTTGTCACGCCCTCCTCCAGGGATCTTCCCGACCTCGGGATCCAACCCGCGTCTTTTACATCTCCTACATTGGCAGGCGGGTTCTTTACCGCTAGCGCCACGTGGGAAGCCCGAACTCAGGGTGAGATTAGTCCTACTCAGACCACATGCCTGAGCCTCCAGGATGGGCTGGTCCTGTGAACAGCCAAGGAAGTGTTCCCAGGAGGAGGGGGCTCAGCCTGTCCTGCAGATTCATCCTGCCTGCAGGGAAGAGCTGCACCGAGGGGCCCACCAGGGCGTGGCCCTGGGACGAGGCTGACTCTCTGGGAGGCCTGTCCCCACAGGAGTCGACCTGGCATTTCAGCAGTGGCCTCCACATAACAAAAAACTGGTTCAGTCCCCACGCACCCACACCAGCCCCACGGAATGCTGGAGATGCGTTGCACTGGGTCCTCAGCTCTCTGGCCTGCAGAAAGCAGGGGAATGGGACAGGCTGAGGCTGGAGCAGCAGCTGAGCCCCAGAGACGGGCTCTGGACCAAGCAGCGGCCCCGGGCCTTCCCCGGGCACCAGCGCCCAGCTGGCTCATCGGCCCCCTCTCCCGCCTGCGTGTCTTCTCTCCCTTTTAATCCAGCAAAAAGCTTTTATCTTGTTTTCCTCTGCAGCAGAACCCGAGGATTTAGGTCTTTTGCATTTCAAATGTTTATTCGTGCTTTAATTTAAACCCCCAGAACTAATTCTGGGAGCCCCGTCTCCACGTGGGCCCCTGGGTTTCTGAATCCTTTTTCTCACCCCCTCCCCACTCCTGCCCATCTCATCAGATTAATGTGGTCCAGTGGGGTTTGGGAGTGTATGTTTTTAAGAGTGGGGGAAAAAGGGTTTTTGATATTGAACTGTGGTTTTAGTCTTTTAAATTTGGGGTGGTTTCCATGGTAACTGGTAAGTTAGCTTCTTTGTTCTCTCCAGTTTTTTTAGAGAAGCTGAGACAGCCCTGGGTAGCTTCTCAAGCGGGTTTTGATTGAAGCCCCGAGTTCCTTGGGTGGCGGGGAGCGGGCTGCACCCCAGTGGTTGGGAGCAGCACCCCCTGGGACCCCATCACCGCTTAGGAGGAAAGCTAGTCAGGACGAGCCCCACGTGGACCTGACTGGCCTTCCCACATCTCCCCGAGGAGCCAGCTGTCCTATCAAGGCCCAGGGGATCCATGCACCTGCTGGCAGCCCAGGCCAGCTCCCCGCGGGCTGAGGGGCCGGGGTGGCATGGTGAAGGGAGAGGAACCCTCCCAGCACCCGTCCGCAGCCTCAGCATCCGCACCGCCTGCACCTGGGACGAGCCATCTTGGCCTGTCCTCCCGGAGCCTCCGGCGTGGCCCTGACTATGGGCTCAGGGCGTCCTCTCTCAGCCCCGTCCTCTGCAGAGCAGGCAGTGGCTTCGCCCAGAAGTCCTGCTCTGCCCTGGAGTCTGCTCTGGGGTGAGCCCGGCGCCCCAGTGACTGTCAGACCCGTTTTAGCCTCCCCTCAGCGTCCAGCACCATACTCGTTGACTGTTCCTGACCTACAGGATCCACACCCGGGTCCTGGCAGGAGGCAGAGGGAACCCGCCAACAGGGGACCTGCCAGTAGGAGGCCGGGGCTGTTTACAGGGTGTAGACGGGGAGGAGGGGACCAGCGCAGGGGATGGGAGCATCCCAGGCTGGACACGGCCCCCTCAGAGGGACCCAGGACTGCAGGGGAGGGCTGCCCACCTGGGCTGGGACCCTCACACACTCACACACACACATGTGCACACAGTCACTCACACACACACACACTCATTCACTCACAGTCACACACACACACGTGCACACAGTCACACACTCACACACACACTCATTCACTCACAGTCACACACACACACATGCACACAGTCACACACTCACACACACACTCATTCACTCACAGTCACACACACGTGCACACAGTCACACACACACACACACACTCAGTCACACACACACATGTGCACACAGTCACACACACACTCATTCACTCACAGTCACTCACACACACACACGTGCACACAGTCACTCACACAACACACACACTGTCACTCACACACACTCACACACGTGCACAGTCACACATATGCACACACACAGTCACACACACACACACACACTCACACAGCCTCTGGGCCACAGCCCTGCTGACTCATGGCTCAGCAATGACTGGGTCCCCTCCCCCAGGCCGACGCCAACCAGAAGCCAATGGGTGAGGGGCCCACTGAGGCCGTGGAGACAGGCCAGCCCCTCTCGCGGGCACTGATCAGCAGAGAAGGGTGGAGATGAGTCTGGGGGTATGCAGAGAGCGAGCAGCTCAACCGGCCCTGGCTCCCCGCTGCCCCCTGAGTCAGGCAGCCCCTTCCTGCCCCACATCCTGGGCTCCCAGCCAGTCCTCACACTGCACCCCGCAACCCGTCTGCTCACAGTCAGGGCCCTCTCGAAGGGTCCTTGGGCCTTGCTGCCCACCCGGCCCATCCTTTTTTCCTACAGTTTGTGTGCTGGCTGGGTTTCAGGTGCGGCCTGTAGGATCCAGTTCCCGGACCAGGGGCTGAACCGGGCCCTCTGCACTGGGAGCCCCGAGCCTTCACCTCCTGACTGCCCGGGGAGTCCCCACCCCGCTTGTCTCGAGCAAGCGCTCACGGGCACCCCTCAGCCCTGCGGCTAGACGTGAGACCGCATGCCCAGAGGGTGCAGGTGAGCGGAACTGGGTTAAGACCACACACTCCCCAGAGCGGCAGTCATCACTGCGCCGCAGGGCTGGTCAGCGGCCAGTCCGGCGGGGGCCGCCCGCCCTGCGCTGGGAGACCAGGACTCGGGAGGGCATGTCCTGATGGGAGCTGGGAGAAGCCCCATGGTCACAGGCGGGGCTCGAAGCAAAACCCTGGGCCAGCTGGCACCTTCCATCCGCGGGGTCCTAACGCAGGAGGGAGTCGGGACACCAATGGGGGGTGGTGACGTCCAGGGGCAGAAGGCGCCCTCTGGGCCTGGGGAGGGCTCTACCCTGTGTGGAGGGCTTCCCAGGTGGCTCAGTCGGTAAAGAATCTGCCTTCAATGCAGGAGACCTGGGTTTGGTTCCTGGGTCGGGAAGATCCCCTGGAGAAGGAAATGGCAACCCACTCCAGTATTCTTGCCTGGAGAATCCCACGGACAGAGGAGGCTGGCAGGCTACAGTCCATGGGGTCACAGAGTCAGAGATGACAGAGTGACTACACCACCACCACCACCTCCAATACGGGGGACCTATTTCTTTACCTGGTGAGTGGAGCGCTCGGCCCAGTTATCTCAGAGTGCCTTCCCAGCTCCTAAGGCTAGGAAAGCCAGCCTCGCCCCTTCCTATAGGCCTCTTTCCAAGGAGGACTCTGGAGAACCCCCACGTGGGATGGGATTTTCTCTCTCCGATCGTGTCTGGCAGGAGAGGAGGGCAGGCAGGAAGCGTGGCCGGCGGCCTGGACCCCTGGGCCAGAGGGCCGCAGGCCCGCCCAGGGCAGGTCAGAGTTCAGGACGCGAGCGGTTCTCTCCCTGCAGCTTCTTGGGCCAGAGCCGAGGGCAAGGTCGGCAGGCTGGCCGTGAGCCACCTGAGTCAGCCCGGCCCTGGCCTCGTTCGAGGAAAACTGACTGCAGGAGGCCAGGAAGTCTGGGGGCGGGCAGGGTGCGTGTGCGTGGGGTGTGCCCTCGGACGTGCTGACGGGTGAGCAAGGGCCCCCAGGTGGGCGGCGTGGACATTCATCCGACGTGTGCCTGGTAAACACCACCGTGGCCTTCGGTCTCACAGTATTCTACAGCATCCTTGTCGTTGTCTGGTCGCTCAGTCATGTCCGACTCTGCGGCTCCGTGGACTGTAGCCCTCCAGGCTCCTCTGTCCATGGGATTCTCCAGGCAGGAAGACTGGAGTGGGCTGCCATTCCCTTCTCCAAGGGATCTTCCCGACCCAGGGATCAAACCCACGTCTCCTGCGTCTCCTGCATTGGCAGGCGGGCTCTTTACTGAGCCCCTTGGGCTTCCCTGGCACCTCAGACAGTAAAGAACCCGTTCACAATGCAGGAGGCCTGGGTTCGATCCCTGGGTCGGGAAGCTCCCCTGGAGAAGGGAATGACTACCCACGCCACTGTTCCACTGCCCCAAACACCCAAGCGTCCTCTTCTGCCCCGGCCTGGCCCTGGAGCCCTGGCACAAGTGAGCCTCCAACGGAAGGGTTACCCCCGGCCCGGCCCACTGAACGGAAGAGAGTGCCCTAGCTGGCAGAGGAAACGAGCGTCCTCTCTGTTGTTCTGGGTGTTGACGGCCGCCCTGCCCGTGTGTACACAGCTGTGCGTGGGTTGTATCTGGATGCTCATATGGGTCAGTTTCACAAAGAGCCTGTCCCCCACCTTTCCACAGCAATTTGACAGAAGGTGTATCCCCTCACATCATTTCAGAGGAAGGAATCTGAAGTTTGGAAGCAGGAGAATCGAGCTCCCAGCCCAGCTCGACCCAGGAGCCCAGGTAGGGAAAGTGGTTCAGAGCCGCTGGCAACCTGCCTCGACCAGCAGACTGGAAAGCAGGGAGGCGGGAGGCAGACCCGAGCAGGCTGGTCCTCAAGGCCCAGAGACTCACTCTCCACGCGAGTCTGGGAACCAGCCTCAGCAGCTGCCCACCTGCTGAGCTTCTCGGCTCGCCGAGGGAGGCTCGCATCCACAGGAGCCACATCAGCTCGTGCATAGCCGGCTCCACTCGGCAGGGGCCGTCCCGGAAGCCCGGGCGGCAGAGTCAGGACTCAGAGCCGGGTGTTCCGAGGCCAACATCTGGGCTCTTAGCACTGCCTCCCAAAACAGCGGGCAGGGCACAGGGCCCCCGGGGCACATCTGTGCATTCTTCTCACTTGTGATGTCAGCATCACACACTAGGGTACCGTTTTCTTTGGTCACCCACTAAGATCCACGCATCACTGGTCAGATCAAGGGGGAGGAAAAGATGGGAACCCATCAGTGGATGAATAAGTGAACTGGGGCCTCTCCAAACAGTGGACTATTACTCAGCCATAAAAAGGAACAGATTTCCCCCATGACCTCTCTGTTGTTAATGGTTTCTGTCTCCACTGAAGTCGAAAAACGTGTTGCAAAGATTACCTGAGTGACTCTGTGTCAAGGGCTTAAACCAACGCTTGGCACAGACTAAGTGCTATTTAAGTGTTGGTTAAAATAATATAGTTGATATTGCATGAGGGGCAAGGAAGGGATTACGAGAGCCTTCACGTTTCTAGTTCGGATGATGCCTGGACAGCCATGCCACTGGAGGGGAAGCTTTCACCCTCCACGAGCAGAGTTCCCATCCTTCCGAGCCCTCCCCTCACACCCGAGGCTTCTGTGGAAACTGTCCTGACTTTAGAGCAGCCCAGCTTCCTAGTGGTAATGAACTGGTCCAGAGAGGATAACGTGATCCAAGCCACGCCAATCACGGTCGAGGGCAGATAGGATAATAGCCCACAACGAAGTCCACATCCAATTCCTGGAACTTGTGAATATGTCCCGCTACCTGGAAAGAGAGACTTTGCAAATGTGATCAAGGATCTTGAGGTGGAAAGAACATCCTGGATTGTCCAGATGGACCAAAACTAATCACAAAGGTCTTTATAAGAGGAAGGTAGGGGAGTCACCATCAGAGGAGATGTGATCAACAGAAGCAGGGTCATAGAGAGAGATTTGAAGATGCTACTGTCGGAGAGGAAGGGGCCATGAGCCAAGGAATACAAGCAGCCTCTAGAAGCTGGGAGAGGCAAGGAAACGGACTCCCTCCGAAGGCTTCCAGGAGAAACCAGTCCTGCTGACACCTTGATTTTAGCCTCGTGCAAGCAACTTCAAACCAGGACATGGAAGCAACCTAAAGGTCCATTAACAGAGGACTGGATAAAGAAGATGTGGTACATATACACAATGGAATATTACTCAGCCATAAAAAGGAACAAGCTGGGTCATTTGTAGAGATGCAGACGAACCTAGAGGGTGTCATACAAAGTGAAGTAAGTCAGAAAGACAAGAGCAAATATCATGTATTAAAGCATATATGTGGCATCTGGGGAAATGGTATAGATGATCTAATTTGCAAAGGAGAAACAGAGACACAGACACAGAGAATGAATGTATGGATACCGAGGGGGAAGGATGGGGTGGGAGGAGCTGGGAGACTTGGATTGACACCTCCACACGATTGATGCAATGTGTAAAAGAGACAACTAATGAGGATATTCTGTATAGCACAGGGATCTCTACTTAATGCTCTGTGGTGACCTAAACGGGGAGGAAATTTAAAAAAAGAGGAGCTACATTTGTAGGTAGAAATGATTCATTTTGCCAAAGAGTAAAAACTAACATAATATTGTAAAGCAACTGTACCCCAATAAATATTACTTTTTAAAAAAAGTGAGTTCAGACTTCTGACCTCTAGGACTGTGGGAGAGTTAATGTGCTGTTTTAAGCCCCTGAGTCTATGATACTTGTTACGGTAGCAACAAGAAACATACATAGTCCTTTCCCCAGAGTCTCCCACCAGGCGCAGCTGAAGAGTCCAGGAGGAGGCAGAATTCTTCCCCCAAAACGTTGGAACGTGGGCTGATGCAGATTGTCTCTACCTGGCGGCAAGTGTAAGGTGTAGACTCAGGAGAGGCGCCAGCCACAATTCCTAAGGTAGAGAAAGCCAGTCTGTGAGGAAGATTGGGAGGAAGGGCCATGCACAAGCTGAGAGAGCCAGACGCTTGACACAGAAGCGGGTCCTGGCTCCGGAAGACCCTGAATCTCCGGGCACCTGCCTTCCTCCAGCTTGGCTGCTCAGCCTTTACTTCCCCTGGCACGGCTCTGTCTCCTTCCATGTGAAATAATCACTGGATTATTGGATTACAGCCAATATGTTCACGAATGCAGTTTATTTAATACGTTGTAGGACTGAGTTGAATATTTCTATTTGTATATTTTTGTATCTAGGTGTATAGACCAGCCTGTCATTTTCTTTCCTTGTATTCTTATCTGGTGTGGATAATCCATTTTAACATAATCTCTCTTTTTTTATTTTCTAAAAGAATTTCAAGGATGGGTAAAGAGTTGTGGTGTAATCTTTTTGTTCTGTTTTTTTATTCCTTGGAAGGATTTGTTTTATTTTTGGCAGTGGCTTTGTTATCTGTTACTTCAAAGCAAATGAAGCCAAATATTAGTGACTTAAAACAAACTACCATTTTATCTCCTGATTTTGCGGGTAAGGAATTCAGGCAGGGTTCAGATGGGTGACTCTTCTGCTCCATCTGAGGTCAACTGAGGTTGCTAAGTTGCTTCAGCCGTGTCCGACTCTTTGCAAGCCTATGGACTGCAGCCCGCCAGGCTCCTCTGCCCACGGGATTCTCCGGGCAAGAAGACTGGAGTGAGCTGCCATGCCCTCCTCCAGGGGGTCTTCCCAACAGAGGTTACTCCGTATTCAGCTGGCAAATGGCCTGGCCTGGAGGATCCAGGCCTCAACCTATTGGGCACTTTGTTGACGATAGCAGATGAGAAGGCTGGGCCCAGCAGACCGTCTGCTGAATTGTCTACACATGGCCTCTCCAGCATGGAGATCTCAGGGCTTCCAGAATGTTCCAAGGACAGAACCGGAAACAGTCATGGGCCCAGAAACGAGCATATCCGCCCCAGTGTATTCATTCCACTGCTCAAAGTGGTCAGTGTCACAGGGCCTCTGCCGGTGCCCCAGCGGCTAAGACTCCGTGCTCCCAACACAGGGGCCCGGGTTCCATCCCTGCTCAGGGGACTAAACCCCACGTGCCCCAACCACGACCCAACACAGCCAAGCAAATATTAATTAAAAAGGAAAATAGTCACCGTGTTCTCCTAGATTCAAGGGGATGAGACCAAGGCCTCATTACTCGTTGGAGGAGGGGGCACAGTTTAACAGTATCCAGCACCGGTAGATATGTTTTTAATTTCTGATTATATCCCTTTAATGGTCAGTCTGTTTTACATTTTTCTACTGCTTGAGGCAGTTTTCTAGGAAATTATCCCTTTTATCTATAAGTTCTCATATTTATTGGCATCCAAGTAATATGAAATCTCTAACTGCTGGATGCAATATTCTACATACATACATAAAACCAAACTTGTTCCTTATGTGGTTCAAACACACTATCATCTGCTTGATTTCTTAGTAACTGCGAGAACTATAGCAAAACCTCTCCGGTGATGGCTTTGTTCTCCTCGCTGTCTGCACTGGTCCTCATCCTCTCGAGTTGGCGTATGTGGTTCATTAGCACATTGCACGGTGGTCGTATCTAATAATGTTTCTAGGGACAGCCTGCAGAAGAGTCTCGAAAGGTGGAGACTGAAAAGTGAAGTGAAAGTCGTCAGTCGTGTCCGACTCTTTGTGACCCCCTTGGCCTATACAGTCCATGGAATTCTCCAGGCCAGAATACTGGAGTGGGCAGCCTTTCCCTTCTCCAGGGGATCTTCCCAACCCAGGGATCGAACCCAGGTCTCCTGCATTGCAGGCGGACTCTTTACCAGCTGAGCCACCAGGGAAACCCAAGAATACTGGGGTGGGTAGCCTATCCCTTCTCCAGCGGATCGTCCCGAACCTTCCACTATTTCGAAGTTCTCTAACTCTGCGCTCTGGACACTGTGGACGCTGACCCTGAGAACAAACCACCAGATTACAGCACTCTCACTCTGGCCTCTGGTGAGCAGGCTCTCCCACTAGGAAACAGCAGAAGAAGTAGGTTCTGAATTCCTTCCTGGTCATAGGTGGCAGCCTGAATGGGAAGACCAGGCGGTAATTTGCAAGCCTGAGTTAAAGAATTTGCCCTGTTTGAACAGCTGCACCCACACCCTGAGTTCCCCCTCCAGGACACTTCAGAAAGGATGAGCTCACTAGCTTTGAGCCAACCATTGGATCATCTCCCACTTCTGGGGTCTGGGGAAGCGTCTCTGACCCTGAGCTGGAATCAGGCCATGGGAGCCCAGGGATGCTGCGTGACACCGCCAGCTGAAGATGAAGATGGGGGCGGAGAAGAGAGGAGGGGAGGCGTGACTGGGTGGCTTCACTGCCCATGGTGCTGGACCAGTTTGGGCCGGGCCCAGCAGCACTAGGGAGAAGGGCTCCTGGCTGGGGGCAGTGAGCATTTCTCAAGGACTAGCCAGAGCTCAGGACGGCCCCAGGGGCCCCAGAAGAGAGGGAGCGGCACGAGGGGGTAGAGGGGATGGAGGCTAACGGCAGAGAGTACCCAACCACGGACCTCTCCTGTCGTGGTCAAGGGCCTTTAACAAGAACGGGGTCTCAGGGAACCCAAACCGGGGCTCTGTAACAACCTGGAGGGGAGGGAGCGGGGTTCAAGAGGGAAGGGACATGTGTGTACCTGCGGCTGATTCACGTTGGTATTTGGCAGAAACCAACACAATCCTATAAAGCAATTATCCTTCAATTAAAAAATAAATTTAGCATTTAAAAACTAACTCTCTGAAAAAAAAAGAATGGGATCTCCATCATTGTCCAGAGATGACCAAGCCAACAAGTCCTCAAGGATGCCTCAGCTCTTCCCGTGGGGATGCCCTCGGGCCTGGCCTGGCTGAGGGGCCAGCGGAGCCACCCGAGTCGGGAACAGGCACCCAGAGACGAGACGCTGGCGACGACCATCAGGGCATCCAAAGGGGTGAAGAGGAGAGGGTTAGGTCTGTGTGCTTTTGACAAAGGAAGGAAGTGACAGTTCCCAAGAACCAACATGAGCCGGATCAACCAGAGGAAGCAGAAAGACTGCCCTCATTTGCCTCTGTGGCATCAGAATTCACCCTGTGCAGAAGGAGAACAGCGCGTTTTTAAACACCTTCCATTGGAGAAGGAAATGGCAACCCTCTCCAGTGTTCCTGCCTGGAGAATCCCATGGACAGAGGAGCCCGGTGAGCCGCAGTTCACGGGGTCACAAACAGTCGGACACGACTGAGCCACTGAGCGCACACACGTGCTGGCCTTGATGCCAGTGGATTTGCAGCATCTCACTCACTTTGACAACCACCTTGAAGACACTGAGGCAGACTTGGCACTTCACAAAATTCATGCCACATGGGGAGACAGGATGTGAATGCAGAGATCTGTTTAAATGTGGAGCCTGGGTGAATTACACAACATCCTGTTCGCTCCTCTCAGACTGGTTTCAAAAAAAAAAAACAAGGCAAATATTAAGACTGAAGACTTCAGGAGGGTGTGTGAAAATGTGAACGACGAGGCCTGCCTTGTGGAGTAGGGTTACAGGTCCGGGGCCAGCTCCACCAGGCTTAAGTAGGTCAATGGGTAGAGGCTACAAGGATGCAAGTTTCAACCTTCCAACAATGTTCTCATACTTACAACTGCTCAAAACATAATGTGCCAAATGGCCTTCATTGAGAGATGAAGTAAATGATGCTATCTTGATAGAGCCAGCTCCTAAAAAATTATATCCAAGAATTTAAGTATATGGAGAAATGTTCAGGATAAAATGTGAAAGAGGATTTTAAAAATATGAATATATTATTCTATTTATATAATATCCAGAATAGGCAGATCCATCAACACAGAAAGTAGATTAGTGATTACCAGGACTGGGAAGGGGGGTGGGGAGGGACCGCTAACAGGCTCAGGGCTTCTTTCAGGCGATGAAAACATTCTAAAATCAGCATTGACGGTTATACAATGCTGTGAGTATATTAAAAACTACTGAACTCTATGCTTTACAAGGATGAATGTTATGTGACATGAATTATACCTCAAAAAAAAGTATAAGGAATGAAAAAGACTGTAATACATATATTGTATATATGTAATATGTAATTATATGTAAGAAAGAATATCATCCTTAATTTAAAAAAATACACATATAAATCTTAGTTTTGTCAACTATATCTCTGTATCCATAAGATAGAAAAAATTCTGGAAGGAAATACAAAGTGTTAACTATCTTTTACAGGGTAGTGGGGTCAGTTGATATCACAAATCTTATACAATAAACAGCATTTTTATTAGAATCAGAAAAACGGTGTTTTGGTGGCTTAGTCGCTCAGTGATGTCTGACTCTTGCGACCCCATGGACTATGGCCCACCAGGCTTTTCTGTCCATGGGATTTTCCAGGCAAGAATGCTGGAGCGGGTTGCCATGCCTTCCTCCAGGGTATCTTCCTGACCCAAGGATCAAACTAGCGTCTCCTGCATTATAGGCAGATTCTTTACCTGCTGAGCTACCAGTGAAATATCACAAACCTTATACAATAAACAGCATTTTTATTAGAATCAGAAAAATACTTTTGTGAAAATGGGCCTGCCTTTTGAGGTTAACAAGTTTCTTGTCATGGAAAAGTCTGAGAATCACCAGATATGGATACTTGCAATGGGAATGCAATGTATGTGCTGGTCCTTTTAAGATATTTTCATTTTATAATTTGTCTTCACTTATTTTCTATTTGTTTATAATGACCACATTACACGAACTAGTCCTTTAACTAAAACACTATCATTTTATAATTATTTTCTCATTTGTTTTCTGCTTTTAAAAAATAATCCATTATCTTAAATATTGACTCTGCTATCAGTCTGCGTGGGGAAAAAAATTATCTTTAACTACCAAATGCAATAACAAAAAAACAAAATCCCAACTTGAAGGGTATATTAAGACTCAGAAAGGGGAAGAAAAAGTTTAAAAGCAAACTATACATGCTTATATGCAGCCAGGATAAAAAGAGTATTATGTTGTAACAAAATGTTTATGAATTTATCTTACTAGAGGAGGAGAGTCTGGGATTTTCCCTTGTATCTTTGTAAAGGTGAAAACAGAACTTAAAAATGTGACCTTTGCTGGGACTCCCCTGGCGGTCCAGGGGTTAAGACTCCGCACTTCAAATGCAGGGATGAGGGTTCAACCCTGTGTTGGGGAACTAAGATCCCACAGGCCTCAGGCACAGTCCAAAAAAAAGTCACATTCGAAATGCTATGGGAATGTGTAAATACACCCTCACTTCCGAGGCTGCTGACACACAGGCAGAACATCAGTGATTCTTATGCCGGAGACTGCCGGCGTTTTTTTAACGCAGACTCAGGGACAGTCAGCGGGGACGCAGCTCCGTCCCGGCCCTCCCGAGGGCTCCGGCAAGCGGCTCCTCCCGCCCCGGCACAGGGCTAAGGGTGGTGGGAGAGAAGCGGCGGCAAGCTATAAAAAAACTTGCAGTTTGATTTCCTTCTAAGGCAGCCTGAGTCACTGGACGCGGCAGCCACAGGGCCCAGGGAAGTTCAGCTCAGATTGGAAGTGTGTGTGTGTGTGTGTGTGTGCTGTTCCTCCCGGACCAAAACTGCTGAAAATCCAGATGACGTCGTCACTTGGACTGAATCTCCCGCCGGCAGTGAATGGCAGCTTCCTACTTTTGTCCTGCCAGGAGGATGGAAGTCGCTTCGTGATCAGTTCCCTTGACCCACGTTCCAATATTACATCCCACAGTCTTAACAAAACTTACCCTCTGCTCCATGGGGTCGCAGAGTCGGACAGGACTGACTGAACTGAACTGAACCCTCTGCTCCACCCCCACCATGAGACTTTTAAAATCCCACTTATCATCTCCAAGTATACAACACGCCTATACTCCTTTGCCTCCCACCCTTTAGGCTGCAATTTCTATTTCAATACCAAGTGATGCCAAGCTGGGTTGGTCAGACTCCTAGAGCCACGGGCAGAAGGTACCTGGGCTTCCCTGGTGGCCCAGGGGTGAAGAAACCGCCTGCAGCGCAGAAGACGCGGGTTTGTGCCCTGCGTCAGGAAGATCCCTGGAGGAGGAAACGGCAACCCGCTGTCTCCTAGCCTGGAGAATCCCATGGACAGAGGAGCCTGGTGGGCTACAGTCCTGGGGTCGCAGTCAGACATGACTGAGCAACTAAACAAGGTAGCTAGTCCAGTAATCTTTTTGAACGCAGGGCAGAGAGGCAAAGAACCTGTCCACGGCTACAGGCCAGGCCTGAGGTCTCAGCAGAGGGCTCGGTCCCTGCGGGGGTACCTCCACCCTGCAGACAGGGGCTGGCGGTGCAGAGGTGGAGGCTCCCAGCGCGCCTCTGACCAGAGCGGGGCCTTAACCTGCGGCCGTTCGGCCTTCTCAGCTCTCGGGCTTTGTTAAGGGGGCGAGGCAGTCAGCGGTAGGCCCTTCTGCAAACACAGGGGGCAGCCGGCCGCCGCTCCTGCTTGAGGACACGGTCTCCAGACCGGCGTGGGGGCCACAGTGGCGAGGGCCAGGCCTCCACCCCCAGGTTCCAATGGGGAGCACCACCGCCCCGCCCCTCTCCCGGTCGCCACCCGGACCCCGCCGCTCCTCAGCTGTCCTGCCCAGGACTTGGGCAGAAGCAGCTGCTTATGGAACTGTAAATTCCCAGCTAATATGTAAACCCCCATCTAATGTCTAAGTGTACTTCTTCACACAATTTCCAGAGAGACTTGAATTAACCTTGAGGTTAAAGAGGAATCAGTCTTTTCATGGTGTGAATTTTCCACACAACGCCAACAGGGATACATTAAAATGCCAGGATACTGTGTTAAAATATCAGCTATTAACACCTGAACTGTATTTTTTTAATATTTGGCCACTCCGGGCTTCATTTCATTGCAGCATATGGGGTCTAGTTCTCCGACCAGGGTTTGAACCCAGCTCCATGCCCTGAAGGGAGAGTCTTAGCCACTGCACCACCAGGCTAAGCCCCCAGACCTGAACTTTCAAAACAGGGTAAGGCCAGAGTGGGACGTCTCTGTGGTGGCTCTGGGCCCTCCGCTACCGTACTAGGGCCCAGGCAGAATCACACCTGTGGGCAGGTACAGCCTGTTCACTGAGCAAACGGAATGGACAGCAGCGCGGGCTAAAAACCTCCAGAGTTCACAGTTAGAGATGAAAGGCTGCAGAAATGTTTATTGAATACAGTGCCAGGTTTATAAATAAAACTTATTTACAATTTCCATAGAGTTGGTCCCCCATCAGAGAGGTGGTTAAATCCCCAAACAGTTTATCTCAAAAGATTTACAGAAACATTCAAGTACATCTCCTTCGCAAATCGCCACGGTGAAGGGTGACTTCCGTAACAAGGGAACTACCACCATCTTGGCTACAGACGTGTTTAACAAACATTATAATAAATTTGGAGAAAGAACACACACTCCACCGCCACTACACCTTCTTCCTCCGAGGGATACAGACAGCAGAGAACTTCTGTCTCCTGCAGAACAACTTCAGGGGATCAGTAAGAGCTAAGAGTAACCGCCAGCTGAAGGATAGAGTAAGACACATTCGTGGAAATCTAGTCACTGCCAAAAGGATAGGTGTATTCAGGATATACAGTAATTACTTCAAATGTTGAAAATGACTGAATGAACCAGGAGCAGACTTGACCAAATTTACATTCTTTGCTCAGGAGGAAGTTCCCAGGACTGCTGAGGGGCTGCTAGTCGCACTGCTTCTCCAACGGCCCAAGGCGCGCCAGGCCGACTGGACAGCCCCGCGTGACGAAGTGGTCACGAGTACAGTCAGACATGCGTTTATAAAGAGGATATAAAAATATGTACAGTAGCTAGTTTTCAGTGTGTTTGAAAGTTGCTGAAAGTCACCAATTTAAAGTGTGCAAAAAACTCGTTTGTCAAAAAACCAGAAAAAAAAAAAAAGCCTTCCTTGGCAACAGTGCATCAGGAGCCCATCTGAAACATCCAGACACGGCTGCTCGACACCTACCCCGAACAGATGGAGATCGCAACCATGAGCGTGCGCGCCAAGGGCTCAGCCGTTTTCTATGGCAAGTCTTAGGCTCAAGCGGATGCCAGTTAAACTAGTCACTCTATATGTATATAAATATATGTATATGTATTTATAGAGCAGTTAGAAGTGGGGCCAGAGTTTTCAGGAAGTCTGGCCAAGTTTCAGAGTCGTGCCCCCCTCGCCCAGCTCATCTCCTCACAAACCCCCGTGGACTGCAGACACCTGACCCCTGGGGGCTGGTCGTCCCCTCCAAGGCCAGAAAGGCTCCAGTGGACTAAGCTTCCCCTCGAGGCCAAACTGGAACTCAGCACCCCCTGGGGTTACATTTCTGGTTCCTAAACAGGATCCTGGCCACTTAAGAATCTGGCTACAAGGGTGGTCTTTTAGGAAAGGCTATGGGACCAACATGGAGTCCACTCAGCTTCTAGAAAAAAAGACACGGTGAAAGGGTTAAGATAGAAGGCAAAGTTCCTGAAAAACAAGCCAAGTTGTCCTTAACCCTTTTTAAAGCTACCAAGAAGTCACTGGCCACAGGCCTGACAATGGGTGAACAGTCTGGCTACTTGACCTCCCAGCAAGAAATATCCAGGTTATCCACTTCCTCGAACCAGAAACCCCAGTCCTATCTCACCAGGAGAAAACCTCCACGGTACTGAGATGCTCCTTCCAGATTCAGGGAGTTAAGCAAGCCAAGCCTCGCCCATGATGCCAAACTCTCTTCTACCGACCACCCAGCCTAGAGACCAGCAGCCAGGCAGAGGGGCAGGCTCCTCCCCATGGCTCTGACCCACCCCTCTGGCGGGGAAAACGAAGGAGCTGCAAAATGCCAGAGAGACGGGGAGCAGGAGACGGAGAAGCGCAGGGTCTCCATAAACCAACCCTGAAGGCACCCGATGGGCTGCAGAGAGCATCTCACCGCCTCGCTAGCAGCCTGCTGCTGTTCCGGGACCAAGGAAGACCTCCCACACAGGAACACTCAAAACCCAATCTCCTAAGATGCAACCAGTTAACACCCTGAAAAATGCACATTCAGCCTTCAAAAAGAGTTCTGCACTAAATCCAATATGCTTTTTAGGGGACTTTTAGGCAGACCAATCCCACCGCCAAGATCAGTACCAGCATCTCTTTAGTTTTAGTTACAGTTTCGTAAAGAAATACAAAATTCCCTCTAGGCTGGAGTTTTACTTCCAAGCTGGGGGGTTAGAATTGGTTCTACTGGGGGCAGGGAGGGGGTGGGGAAGAGCAAAGTCAAGTTAAAAAGAAGTCTAAAGTTAAGTACAATCATAAATTAAAAATTGTGCCTCAAAAGGTGACCGGTAGTGTCCGTCAGGCATGAAGAGACTGGCTTAGAAAAGTGACCGCTGCTTCCACCACACACAGCAAGGATTCAACTACAGACGCACTAGGTCATCTCTTGCACAGACGGTCTCAAAGAGTCACATAAAACAGGAAATCAGCAGCACAATTTATAAGAACCCCTAAATACATGCTTGAGAGAAAGTGGTTTTTGTTTTTTCCTTTAAGAGCTCTACTGCCTGAATAATCATTGTTACCATGATTCACTCCCCCCTCCCCCCAGTGAAAATACAAATAGACCCACATGACCGTAAACAAGATGAAGCCATCAGTATCTGCTTGGTTTTGGGCAAGGTCTTGGGCTCAGTGGTTGGTGCTGGGATGCATGTCTGTGTGGGTGGGGGGTACCCAATGCTGGGCTGTGGGCATTTTTAAAGGTACACTGGCCTCCCCTCCAACTGGCTCATCCCTGTTTAGGTCTGAGCTTTACAAAGCATTTAACACCACTTTAAGTTAATGGTCTTTTTATTGGAAAAAAAAAAAAAAAAACTAGCATTTACAACTTGGAATGGACGTAAATTGTAAATTTCTTGAACAGCAATGTTGATGGTTGTGCTGAAGTCCACAGCCACAGCCTACTCTGCCGGCTCCAAGTCATGGTTCAGAAGGTTTTAAAAACAGAGAGTCCAAAGATGCTCCCTTGGTAAAAGTTTCGTTTTAAAAATTTGTATGAATGGTGATAGCCTGACACCCATTCCGCTCTAGTACAAGACACACGCGGGCGTGCCGCCAGGGTGTGTCACGGTCACCAGGGGACGATGAGGCCCATCCTGCAGCAGTGGGGCTACGCCCGGACAGCTCTCCTACACAGCATCCTGAGGCGAGCCAACCTTAAACGCCCCTTCTCAGTAACCCAGCTATGGCAATTTACACTAACAATTTTAACTAGAACCCCTTGGAGTAGGTTTTGAATTTGTTTTTTTCACTTTTTCATTTTTAATACAAACGCCTGACTGTGTTCAATTGTCAAGCTGCATGCATGAAAAACTGGCCAGCCCAGACAGTGTTATTAATCATGAGCAGATGGACCTGCCAGGAGTCCACTAAGCGCGTCCTTATTGTTAAGGTAGGACAAGTATTTATATCGGAAAACTGATGTGGAGCTTGATCTTTAGGGGACAGGACCACCAACCAATACATGCAGATTTTTTGTGTGTGTGGACAGAAGGTACTTTTGACATTCAGTTTTGCTATATAGAAACAGAATGAGTAAATGAACTTTTTTTTTTTTTTTTGCAAGAGGTAAGTAAAAGATTCAATTTGATTCTTCTAGAGGGGGGGAAAAAGGAGTTGAAAGTAGGTCTTCATTTTGCAGTCATCATCTGTACGAATTCTGAAAAGACAAATAATCATAACTTTCAGTTACCTTCAAAAGCAGCTTTAATGAACGTAACATCTCTAGTCTGCTAAGGGAAAAGCCCTCGCTGCAGCAGTTAACTTGCTCACAGACCCTAGAGGGAGGACCGTCACAGAGCAAGCTGAGGAGAGGCGGTGTCTTACCTTCGTAGTTGACTTGCCCGTCTCCATCGATGTCCGCTTCTCTGATCATCTCGTCTACTTCCTCGTCTGTCAGCTTCTCTCCCAGGTTTGTCATGACGTGGCGCAGTTCTGCGGCGCTGATGTATCCATTGCCATCCTGCGAACACGCCGCACTGTCAGGGGCAGGGACTCGGTGCCGCGTGGCAAGCAGGGCTCTGACCGAAGCGCTGCCCCTGTGTGCACGTGCCGGCTCTCGCGCTCCCCCTCCACCACTAAACACATGCAGGCAGGAGAAGCCGCAGGGGCTTTTACAAAGCAAAGGAGTGGCAAGTCACAGCCAAGAAATCCGGTTCAAAATTTCTCTGCTATTTTTTATGCTTACTCTCTTATGATAAGGTTACTGCAATAAGTCAAGATATTTGAAAGTGAGATTACAGGCGGTGAGGCAGGTAGGTAAAGTGTTCTAACTAGGAAAGCACGTGAAAGCTTCTACAAATGATGGGAAAGTCGTATTTCACTACAGTTAGCAATGCAGACACAGGGTTACCTTGTCAAAGACTCGGAACGCCTCGCGGATTTCTTCTTCACTGTCGGTGTCTTTCATTTTTCTAGCCATCATAGTCAAAAATTCTGGGAAGTCAATGGTGCCATTACCTCAAATTAAAAAACAAAACCTTGTGTAAAATAAGTGCTCCAGTTAATGCCACTCAAGAGAGGTAATTTTAGAATCACTTTATAGAACAGTAAACATTTGTAAGACAAACTGATGAACTGCTTTATCAGGTTGAATTACCTTAGATCTAAACTATTCAAAAACTTCCCAGGGCAATTTCACATGATTCATGTAATTCAAACTGGTAATCAATGGCCAGGACAGCATTTAATGATGCAAAGGAAGCTGTACACACAGCTTCTCGGCCACTGAAAGGTTTGTACAGTTCAACGGGGCGGGGGGGGAGGCCACAGCAGTGCTGGCTGAAATCTTTCCACTCCCAAGGGAGGCACCTGAGACCGCCTTCCCCCAAGTCAGGGAGATCCCTCGGATCCAAGTCTGCCTACACTAGTGATGCTGGTGAAGACCCATCACTGAGCCACCGAGGTTTTTAAGGAAACACGCAAATGGGAAAGACATGAGTGGGGAAAAGGTGACTCTCATGCGAGGGGCCATGAATGCAGGAGTCTTCTCCAGGAGGCGCTTCTCAGACACTTTATGGGAAGTCACCTAACTGTTTTCTCCCAACTCGGTATCTTTATTTCCTACTAAGGGCATGGGCTCGGAAGTGTTTCCTCAGCTCAGATCATTAACAATCAGGGAACTGTCAGCAGAATCTGTTCTGTGGCCAGTATTCCAAACTCCTCCTTTAAAACCAACAGCCGAATACGCCAGAGACGAGCCACCAGATCAACAGTGTGACTTGAACAGAAATAAAAATTAAGTTAAAAGGAAAAAAAGCCTTACGTCAAGTTCCTCTTTTTCACCAGTACCTTTAAAACAAAGTAATAATTCACAGATTCCTTCAAAGCGTTTTGGCCTCCAAATATTTAAAGCATTATTGATGTTCATGGCAAAAATCAGTTGTCTGAAATGATCTCTTATAGCCCTATAGCGATGTCCTTCAGCATTTCAACATATTCATTCACTGCGAATGTTAGATTCTATAGCTTGAGAAAACTTCCCCTCCTTGTTCCATACAATCGGAGGGCCTAATACATTTTGCCAGTCCCCAGACAGTTTCCTGGGCTAGACTATAAGAGAGCCACCCTATGTTCCCAGATGGCTGATTACCTTAGCAGTCAAATGAGACAGAACTATGAATAAACCTCTTTCTCCAAATTATTAACGATGAAAACAGTCTTTAGAAGTAGCTCAAATGGACTCAAACCACTGTTAAAGAGCTGACTCCAAACCCCTGCTTCTAAATATATGTGACCCGCAGTGTTAACTGTTTTATCACATTATACCATACTTTTTTTGTTATACCATATTTTTAAATGGCTACTATCAAGCTGATCAAGAAAGTCTAGATCCAAACTGTTCATTCCTATTTCATCTTTTCAAAATTTACTAATGTTCTACAATGTTATGTTTATAGATTTAATTAATTTACTTAAATGTATTACATAAACCAAACCTACTAATTTAATACTGTTTCCAAAGCACATGGTTCTTCTTTGGGGGGAGAGGGTAGTGATTAAAAACTACTTACTGATAGAAGCAAACAGTAAAACGGTCTCCTGTCCACTGCTCTGGAATCCAGAGAACAAATGACCGAACAGCCATTTGCTTCTGGCTCCGCGTCCTCCTAGTAGCTTCTATAAATCTAGTTCCTTTGGTCATCATGCACCCCACCTCCAAGCCTCACGTGATCCCTGAAATTCTCTTCAATAAACACATCGACAGCTCACACTGTACTCACTTTTATACATTAACATCTAAGAAGGTTCTTCCCCCACTTCACTTGGGGTTTGTCTCCTGAGATGACCAAGCTTTTTTAAAAGGTCTATGGCTATTTATTTTTACTTTCCCCATAGTACTCAGTGCAGACTCATGGGCCAGTTGATAAAAGACTGAGCTACAGGTCATGGCAAGCAAAAAAGAACAATACTGTGATCTGATCCAGGAAATGTTCTGGACAGCAAGCAGGGCTAGAGGCAGGCCTGAAATCTTCTATTTTAATTGTCAACAGCTGTAAGGAAACCACAGACAGGATCTTTCACACTTGCCTTGCTCTCGACACCTCAAAGACAACCTGGTAACGTGTCTGAACTTGAATTACACAACACTGCACTCCTTCACAGTTCCAAAGCCCTTACCATCAGCGTCCACCTCGTTGATCATGTCCTGCAATTCGGCTTCTGTTGGGTTCTGACCCAACGACCTCATGACGGTTCCAAGTTCCTTGGTTGTGATGGTGCCATCACCATCTTTGTCAAATAGGGAGAAAGCTTCCTTGAATTCTGAAAACACAAGTTTACCTTTTAGAATGAATGTCTTCACCCAACCCAGTCACAGCACGCCCATCCCCTGAACTTGCCAAAGCAAGCCAAGTTGTGCAAGTTAACAGAAACCACTTGCTCTTTATCTGCTGAAACAAAGACCACAGCAGTCACGTTGGACACGCCCTCACACAGAACACACGTCACTCCAGGCAACCAGTTCCATAAAACAAAATTCCCACATTTTTAAAGGCTAAGCTTCAACACAGTTTAGTGCCAGGTCCAATCCGACAAGGGAAGGTGGGTCCGCATGCTCCCTGAAGGTCCCTTCCTGTGACTTCTCCACAGCCGTAAGAACGCCTTGTTTCACAGCAACAGGAGAGGCAGGTCCCAGAAATGGACAATCCCTGGCAACCAGTGTGTTCTCTCTGCATGGCATTCAGAGTATTTCAAAGGCAATCCTGGTTTCCTGAAGAGAAACCATCTCAAAAACCCCTCCAGGGACTTCCCTGGCAGTCCAGTGGTTAAGACTCTGTACTCCCAATGCAGGGGGCACAAGTTCAATCCCTGGTTGGGGAACTAAGATGTGGCATGCCACATACCGAGGTCAAAAAATCACAAAAAAGTCCTCCAAGGAACATTAAAAGCTAAAATCTACACTAACTTCATTCCCTTCCCGATGATTACGGTGGTCTTCACTATCCTCCTCACCCATTCCCATTTAGAATAGCAAGCACAAGCTTTCATGGTGCGTTACAAAGAGGCGTAAGAATTCTAAACTACCTTTCTGAATAGCAGGCTCCATGCAGTCTCATTCCATACAAAGCCTAGCACACCTTGAAGTACCCCAGAGTGTAACAATTGTGTATCCTTAGTTCCACTTACTTTTACATTATCTGACAATCTTTACAAAGACTGACAAGGAGTAACATTTAACCTAAATATCTCTGCTTGTTGTGTGCGTTTAAATAAAGTCCTCAGAAAACTGCTCAGACTAAGGGGAGAGGGAAGAGTCACCAGAACTGAGTCTACCCAGTCCTGGTCTGCCGAGACCCCCTGTAGTCATCCACTTACCAGCAATCTGCTCTTCCGTCAGCTGATCAGCCTGCATAGAAAGAGAAAAGGTTATAATTCAACCTACGGGAGACTGGAGTCAGCACTGCTTTTCCAATTAAGTCTTTTAATAGTGATCTTTCTCAGCTGTGAAAATTTCAGCCATGTCATTTAAGAGAAACAATTAGAATGCAGGGAACCCTTTATCTGTTTTAAAAACAAAGGATGACAAGTTAGAGACAAAGTCTCACTTCAGGTTTTCTTCTCTGGGCCTACCGGCTCTCTGCTCTGCGGTGGGTCTAACGAGGAGAGTCAGTTCATCATTTGAGAAATGGCACCTCTAGTGGCAACAGGCCCACTGCAGCAGCCGCAGGGCCCGGCTCTGGGAAGAAGAGCGCCACCTACTGCACGGAGACGCCGCGATCCCCGCGGCCATCCACCGAGGGACCCAACCTGCCGCGGCTGTCCCTGCAGCCAGGACCCGGGCCAGGTCAGGCTTTCAGTGCACCTTGCGCACCGCTGCGGGCACTCCAAATCTCCAAACTGGCGTTACATAATGGCATTGGCTTGGATTAACAGGCTTTCATATCTATTTTATGAGATACAATTAAGTGGAAAAAATATACATACAGCAATGGGTTATCCTACCAACTTCATTTCCATGCTTTCCAATCACTTAAATTAGGCAGTTATTTGTTAAAAGCCTACCATTTAGAACAACTAAATGTCCTTCCTTAAATTATCCTATGATTCAAAAGTCGGGGGGGGGGGGAATAATGGAACGGTCCTACAATTGAGCTGTTACAAAACTGCAAAAATGAAGTACACAGAAACTACATAATAATTATGAGATTGTACCCTCTTTTTTTGAGAGGAACTATTAACTTTGTTAGAGGATATCTACTCTACCCATTTTAAGAGTGATCTAAGAGCTGCTCCTAATAAACACACTTTACTAGAGGAGGTAATGGCCACGAAGGTAATTCTCACTTGCATTATTTGGTCTCTGCAACGCTGATCTTGTGCCTCCAGCCATGGGAATTCGGCATCTCAAGGACAGTTAACATGTATTTTTATTTTAATGAAGGATGTCTTAACGAAGCCAGTTCCAAAACAAGTTCTAGTAGAAAGCTGATGGTAGTTTATCCGAACTCAAATGAAAACTTTCACAATAAGAATGATGTTCCAACATATTGACTTAAGGAGGAAACTTTTTTTTCAAATTAGAACTGTCTCCTCTCCTCCCTACCCCAGAAATGGCACGCCGGTTTTCTTACACCGAAGAAAGGAGACACGAGGATTTATGTAATGCTAGGACTACGTCTCTGCCTCGTACAACAGGAAGCGCTGCCGGCCACACCTCGCAAGAAGCTGTCACCTCGCCGGGGGAAGTGTCCTCTGAGAGTGGAGATCGAGGTTGTCGGCCCGTCTCGACACAGAAGGACACGCTCACCGCCACAACGCGTCGGCCTCGGGGCAGAGGTGCGCGGGCCCCGCCGAGAGCCGCCTCCCCGCCCCGCCGAGCCAGAAAGACGGGGGGTGATGTCAGCCCTGCCGGCTGGGGGATGGCACACCCGGAGAGGCGCACGGGCGCATCTGGCCGCCCGGGAGCTGCAGAGGCGGCGGAAACGGGGAGGGCATCTCCTCTCGGACGGGAGGGACCGAGGGCCGGAGAAAAGTGCCGGGCGAGGTGGCCCCGGGAGCAGGGTGCGGGGCGCCTCTCCTTCCAGGCCAGGGAGACCCCCACACCCGCCACGGGCGGGGCCCGAGCTCGCCCCGCGCCTCCCACCCGCTTCTGCCCTGCGCGCCGCCACCTCCCCCGGAGCACAAACTTCGCGTCTCCACTGGAGACCGCGGCGCGCGCCAGCGCTCCTCCCCGCCCCCCGCCCCAGTTAGCGCGGCCGAGTGCCTCCCGCGGGGGGGAGGCCCGCCTGGTGCCCCGCTCGCCTCCACCACCGCGCGGGGCGGGTCTGCAGGGGCGCCAGCCGCCGCGACGCGGGGCCCCGGGCCGCCGCAGGGCCCCGCCCGGGCAGAGCTGCCGGCCCGCCGCTTCCGCCCCCGCCGCCCCCCGCCCCGCGCCTTCCTGCCCCCACCCCACCCTCCCCGGCTCCTTCCTTCCCGACCCACGCCCGCGCCGCGCCGCGCCCCCCGGGAGGGAGGCGGGAGGAGCGCCCCGAGGGGACGGCGGCGGTCCCGCGCCCCGGCCGCGGCGACGTGCGCCACCGGCTCGCTCCGGCCCATTCATTCTCCGCCGCCCGCAAGCCGGAGTCGGGCCGCGGCCCCGCCCGGCCCCCAACCCCTAGAGCAGCCCGGGGGCGGACGGCGGAGCGGGCGGGTGCGGGGGCCTCGGCGCGGCCAGAACCCCCGCCGGGGGCCGGGCGCGGCCAACCCCGGCCCCACGACGGGCCGGAACGTAAACGGTGCTGCCCGGTCGAGAAAACCGGGAGGCAAACCCAGAGCGCGTCCTGAGCCGCAGCGGCTGCGCAACACCCGGAAGCCAGGAAAAGCCACCCGCGAGGGAAAGACGGGGAAAGAGACAGGATCGGGAGAGCCCGGGCAGGCGGCCGCGGCGCCGACACTGGCCGCGCCCCACCTACCATGGTGCGAGCGAGGCAGGGAGGCCGAGAGAGCGAGGGTGGCCGCGCCGGGGCCGGGACCGCAGGGCGCCTCCGCTACAGCTGCTGCCGGGGCGCCGTGTGCGCTGAGTGCTGTGCCGTCGCCGACCGCCGCCGCCAACTGCGCTAACGGCTCCGCGCCCGCCAGGCTACCGACACCACCGCCGCGCCGCGAGCCTGCGCCCCGCGGTATATATAGGGCGCCGCGTATCCCTCCGCCGCCGCGCCGCCGCCTCGCCCTGCGCCGCGCCGCGAGGGCTGGGCCTTGCTGCCTGGCCCCGCCTCCGGCCCCGCCCCCAGCCCTGGCCCCGCCCCCGCCGCGCCCGGCCTCCCGCCGACCCTGCGCGCGCGCGCGCGCCGACGGCGGGGCTGGGACCCCCGGCGCGGAGAGACGGGGAGGGGTGCGGGGCGCGTGCCCCGAAGAGTGCCCGCAGGGCCAGGACGGAGACAGAGCGGCTGCGTAGCCGACGGGGGGCGGCTCCGGCTTCAGAAGCCCCTGCCCCTCGCCCCAGGCGCACCCCGCCGGCGAGACCCCCTCCTCCCCTTCCTAACCCCACCACCAGCCCCTCGCATCTCGCGCCCCGGGGCAGCGGGCTGGCCCTGGCCTCGCGGTCTCCCGCTGGCCCCCGCCGCTGGGGAGACGTGGGCAATTCTAGGGTGGGGGCGGCCGCACGTTCGGCAGCCGAGGACAGGGGTCTGGAGGAAGCAAGCGTCCTCGCGCGAGAAACTGCTTAGACGTTTGCTTTTCAAGTAATGTCGAAGACAAATGAATATATATGCTCGGTTGCTAAATCCGTGTCATGCTCATATGTTTAGCCAGCTTTACCTTAATGTTTTTACATTTCCACTGAATTTATTTTTTTTGTATGTTTGAATAATCTCCCTCTCCTACTGTTATTTTTTTTTCCCCTATGGAAAACACTACTCATCCTGACCCTAGTCTTACTGAAATCAGTGTACCTGTACATCTTCTGTAGACTTGCAAACCCCATGCTTTGATTTGTGTGTGTGTGTGTTAGTTACCTGGTCCTAAGAGATCAGATCTTTATTCGTAGATCTACAGAAACAAAGAAGGAAAAAAATAGATACATAGAATTCCCTAGATTAGAGTTGGAACACACAGTTTAATTGACTCTACTATGGAGCTTGACCATTTTTAAATGCACAATCTTAATTATATTTCTTTTCAAGTAGTATTTTCATCTAAAATTTACTCATATTTTCAATTTTCTGTATACCAGAAAAAGGACCATATCAGTTAGAAATGCAAAGTCCAGAACTTTGTAAAAATCTTGACAAAATGCTGCAGTTTCTTTTCTTGCCAAGGCAGAGCACAGAATCTGATCTTTTGTTTACAGGGCCTGGCAACAGTTGAAAGTTATTATTTGCATACTCTTTCAGAGAATGTGGCAAAGTGTGTGACTGACAACCTCTGCTAGAAAAGGCTTTGCTTGGTTATGCTTGTTTCTGGCTTTGACACAGCCTGCAGAAAAGATGTTTTAAGACAATGGAAAATGTTTGGGTACATTGTAGGTGCCCAGGACTTGTGTGATGGCCTCAGACAAATATCTATGGAACTGTTCTTACTAATATGCCTTCTAGAATGTGGTAGAAAGGGGGAACCAGCTGTGCAATTTAAAGGGAGGCTGCCACAGAGAGCCAGGGAATGGTGCTGCCTTCCCTCTGCAGATGAGAAAGATAGCATCCACTGTACGTGATTATCACCATCATCCTGTCTTCCTGGGCGGAAACTTGAGTGGGAATAAACTGTATGTTAATAGGAGAGTTGGAAATAGGGGGAAAGGGATGAATACAAAGTCAATTAAAAGAATATTCAGTAATACAGTGAGTTACAGTCTAAATGGCCAAATATGCTAAGGGAATTGGTATTCTTTTGCCATGCTTTTCATACAGCAGTTAGTTAAATACATTTTAAAATTTGGTATACATTGTATAAGAAGAAGGAAAAATGGCCTAGAGATGAAATGTGTTTAATTCTTAAAGGTTTATTGGGTTCTGATAGTCTTCTGCTCCTTATAATTAAGTTGCTAGAATCTATGGTTTTGAAAACCAGGCAATTTCTAAAATAATGTTTCTTCTTCCATCATTTAACCTATTTCACCCAAATAAAACACTTTGAAACTTTATCATGACTTTATTTGCTAAAGACTGTATTTCAAAGTCATCTTAACTTATTATAGTAAAATTCATTATTGTGATTCTTTACATTTTACCAGCTAGAGTTCTCTTTTGATAATTCTTTATTAAAGTACAGCTTTCAAGTCTATCGGATTTGTAATGAGGTCATGCTTTACTCAGTTTTATGGCAGTTTGACACATTGAAATATAAGAAGGTCAAGTGACTTGCCCAAGATCTTGCCATGAATCAGAGATGGAGCATAAAATAGAGTGTGAGCCCTTATTCAGGGACTCTAAGATTAGATTATGTATTGATGAAACTAATATCTGAAAATTGAAAATGTACCATGTGAAGATTTATGTATTTCCTGAAGCAGGTTCTTCTGACCACCTGGATGATCACTGGGTTTTCATTAAAGATTTAAGTGAATAAACTTTCTAATTTATGAAAAGACCAGGAATCAAGAAATCCCTTGGATTGCAAGGAGATCCAACCAGTCCATCCTAAAGGAAATCAGTCCTGAATATTCATTGGAAGGACTGATGTTGAAGCTGAAACTCCAATACTTTGGCCACCTGATTCTAAGAGCTGACTTACCTGAAAAGACCCTGATGCTGGGAAAGATTGAAGGCAGGAGGAGAAGGGGACGACAGAGATGAGATGGTTGGATGGCATCACCAACTCGATGGACATGAGTTTGAGTAAACTCCGGGGGTTGGGGATGGATAGGGAAGCCTGGCGTGCTGCGGTCCACGGGGTCGCAAAGAGTCGGACACGACTGAACGACTCAACTAAACTGAACTGAAGCCACATTGCTGTGAAGTCATTGGCAGGTGGATTCGTCACCATTAAGCCACCCTGGCGGCAGTCCACGGGGTCTCAAAGAGTTGGCATGACTGAGCACAGCACTGCACTGTGAAGTCATAGTTTACTGAGAGTCAACAGACTATGGAATATTTCATGATATTGAGAGAGAATGACTATTTACATAAGTGAAAGTGTTACTTGCTCAGTCCTGTTCCTTCTTCGTGCCCCCACAGACTGCAGCCCACCAGGCTCCTCTGTCCACAGGATTCTCCAGACAAGAATACTGGAGTGGATTGCCATTCCCTTCTCCAGGGCATCTTCCCGGCCCAGGGACTGAACCCGGGTCTCCTGCATTACAGGCAGATTCTTTACTGTCTGAGCCACTGGGGAATAAAGTAATGTTAAATTGAAGAAAAATAGAAAGAATGCAACCCCAAGTCAGGAATCTCAAATTTTAATATCATTTTTGTCACTAACCTGATCACCCATTTGAGTCCAACAGAAAAAATACAAATGTAATCAATGTACATATTCAGGGGTAAGACAGGTTTGGATTTAATCTAGAAATTCCTTCCAACTGTAAACCCTGTCCCTGAGATTATAATATATATGATTGTAATATACATGTATAATATGTGTTATCATATATGTCATATGTATGTGTACACACAAACATACTGAAGGTGAAGAGGGCAAATGGAGAAATGGAAATAGCTTAAAGATTAACATTTGATGGGACTTCCCTGGCAGTCCAGCAGTTGAGACTCCAGGCTTTTAATGCAGGGGGCACAGGTTTGATCCCTGGTTGGGGAACTAAGATCTCATATGCCCTGTGGCATAGCCAAAAATTAAAACAAAAACAAACAAAAAAAAACATTTGCTGAGCATTTGGCTACCTGATGCAAGGAACTGACTCATTGGAAAAGACCCTGATGCTGGGAAAGATTGAAGGCAGGAGGAGAAGGGGACGACAGAGGATGAGATGGTTGGATGACATCACTGACTCAATGGACATGAGTTTGAGTAAGGTCCGGGAGTTGGTGATGGACAGGGAGGCCTGGCGTGCTGCAGTCCATGGGGTTGCAAAGAGCTAAGTAACTGAACTGAACTGACCATTGGCTATGGCCAGGCCCTGTGCTAACTGTATCATTCCATCCTCCTGCCCATGCTGTGAGGCCAGCGTCATTATCCTTATGTAGAAACCGAGGCACTGAGAGACTCAGCGATTTGCTTAATTTAAGTGTTGAAACGAAAAAAATCTATTTCAGAGGACCAAGCATGTAAGCACTACACTATATCTCTTGTAATTTAATAGAATTAATTTTTAATTTTTTTGGAAGAAAATAAGATTAAAATTTGATTTTTTAAGAAATACTTCTTACCCAGGGATTTAAAATTAAAATAAGATCATAGGAATGTAGTAATAGCTGTACCTACCACACCAGGAGCAGAGTGTATAAGAAAAAGCAAAACATTCACTTTATGATGCTTCCTGGCCAGAGGACATTTTTGATTTTGCAAATGAGATCTAACAGGTGAGGAGATTTGCTCACCATCAAACATGTAGTTGACAACTCTATGCTTTCATTGAAAGAGATAACCGAGAACTCTCTAATCCCAGTTCTACTCCATGATGCATCTCTCGGAGTTGGTATTTTATTTTTGTAAATGTTTTTATTTATTATTTATGGCGGTGCTGGGTCTTTGCTGCTGCTCCGGCTTCTCTCGAGCTGCAGCGGGCGGGGGCCTCTCTCCAGCTTGACGCACAGGCTTCTCACTGTGCTGGCTTCTCTGCTGGGGAGCGTGGGCTTTAGGGCGTTCGGACTTGAGCAGCTGGGACACGTGGGCTCAGCAGTTGTGGCTACCAGGCTCTAGAGCACAGGCTCAGCAGTCCTCCGCGGCACGTGGGATCGTCCCAGATCAGCGACTGAACCCCTGCCTCCTGCATCGGGAGCCAGATGTTTCACCACTGAGCCACCAGGGAAGCTGAGGAGTTGGTATTTTAAACTAAATAGAGAGAAATGGATAAATGGGTAGGCAGGTAGGTAGATAGACAGATCTTGTAGCCTTCATGGAGCTTACACTGTTCTGAGAAAATGACTCTGTATGTGTGTGGGGGCAGTGGGGTCGGGGGAGAGAGGTGGATGCTTGGCTTGATGGTTTTTATGAAGTAACAAGTCTAAATTCATTCACTATAACCATTGGCTGTTGTGTCTTCATAGATGGATTATCTAGTTAGAGAATTTTCTTTAAGAAATTTGCAGTCCCAAACTGGCGCTATCTCACAGGAAAGAAATCTTGCCTTCGACCTCTCCGCCATCCACAGCCGCCTCTTTCTCTGTCCCATGGTCCAATATAATTTGATGATGATCCACCATTTGGGATTTTCTTCCTCACTAATCATCTCCAATAGCCAGAACAAGCTCCTGCTGTTTGTGTGTGGATTTGCATTTTATTAAATGTTGTACAGGATTATTATATAAGCTTTACTATCTCTATCAATAACAAAATACCTCATTATTTTTCCACTTAAAATTTTGCTATTACAATATCTTTTTTTTTTTGCTATTATCCTTTATGAATGGCTCAGGTAAAGAAGTCAGGGATAATTCTAACATTACATTTAAATTTGAAATGTGTTACCATCATAAGTAAATAAGTGAGTTTTAAGCCATGACTTATTACCATGAGAAAAACATTATCAATTTTAGCATGTCTATTTTGCATGCATGCATGCTTAGTCACTCAGTTGTGTCCAACTCTTTGCAACCCCATGGACTGTAGCCCACCAGGCTCCTCTGTCTATGGGACTTTTTTTCAGGCAAGAATACTGGAGTGGGCTGCCATTCCCTTCTCCAGGGGATCTTCCTGACCCAGGCATCTAACCTGTGTCTTGTGCATTACAGGCGGATTCTTTACCTGCTGAGCCATCAGGGAAGCCCTATGTCTATGTAGAGTCCCAGAATTTTAAGTGAGTCATAACCAGACCACTGCACACCCTGCGATGTGTTTCAGCTTGCAGCAGTCCTCAGCATATTAATGATCCAAAGAGAAACAGCACCATTCCCCTTGAATGTGTGCCCCATTCTTGTTTGTTTTTAAATTCCTTTGTACAGTAGAGGACAAGTCTTGCCCAACATTCATAGCGCTTGTGCTTGTTTTGCTAGTAGCGGTGGTAACGGATCTGCAATATTCCCTCCACCTGGTCCACCCTTGGGACCAAGGTCATGAATATGCAACACAGCCAGCTGAGGTCAGGGATAGAGAACAGAGCAAAATAACCAACAAGGAACGAGCCTGGACCCCTGACTCGGGCCTCATTAGCTCTATGCTTTGCATGCATGCTCAGTCACTTCAGTCATGTCCGACTCTTTGCGACCCCATGGACTGTGGCCCACCACCTGTAGCTCCCCTGTCCCTGGGATTCTCTAAGCAAGAACACTGGAGTGGGTTGCCATGTCCTTCTCCAGGAGACCTGTGTTTTAATGGACTGAGATCTCAAGTCACAGGCAGCCAAGGGACCAAGTATGTGTATTCAAATTCCAAAATGCCCAGTGGGAGAAGATCATAGTTTTTTTTGCCTTAGTTGTTTACACTAAACTCAGACTGTTTTTTTAAAAAAATTGCTCTGACCAATCGAGCAAAGTGTTCTCTAAGCCATATTAATTTTGGAAACTTCCTGAGTCACCATTCTCCCCATTAATCCAAACATCAAGTGCCAAAGTTACTTCAATCAACATCTGAACAGTAAGCAACAATGTCTCATTTCTACCACTGTGTGCTAGAGTTGGGGACACTAGAGAGCATGTTTAAGACATTCAGGCAACAATAGGCATTTAGCAGTTTACAGATGATTTAACAACTAGGTCAGCGGAGGGCTCTGTGGCCACAGTGGTAAGCTGGAATGGTAGGTTTTGGGGTGACTCAGTTTGCCTGAAGGGCAGAGCCAGTGGTCAGCACAAATTGGTACTTTCATTGAGGTCCTGATATGCAGAAAACTGGACCACAACGATAAATCAGAGAAACTGATGCTGATGGTGGATTATACCAAAAGAATGGGCCTCACCAATGCCAACAGAACTAAGATCTACTCTGGTGACTGTGTGGTTTGGTTTTGACTCATAACGAGTAACTTTGTCCTGCCTCTGGAGCTGTGGTGTCCACTAGCCATGAGCGACATGTGGCTATCGAAATCAAAATGAATTACACTTTAAGTTTAGTTCCTTTGTTTCACTAGCCACTGTCAAGCACTCAGTAGGCTCACAGGGTTAGTAGGGTTACCTAGCGGTTACCTAGTTGAACAGTGTAGACCATTTCCATCATCAGGGAAGTCTTCTTGGGCTGCACTAAGCTATACTGAGAACCCCATTCTAGAACTTTAAGAAAGAAAAAAGGAAGGAACATCCATGTTTACCTGGATCAAGAATCCTGCTGCTGCTGCTAAGTCGCTTCAGTCGTGTCCGACTCTGTGTGACCCCATAGACGGCAGCCCACCAGGCTCCCCCATCCCTGGGATTCTCCAGGCAAGAACACTGGTGTGGGTCGCCATTTCCTTCTCCATCAAGAATCCTGAGGGTCCCCCAAATTTTTAGTCTCACATGTGTTATTCTTTGTTCATCCCTGACGACTTTGTTCCCTTCTGATCCATCCAGCACACAGTCACCAACGTAGTTTCATACAGTCTCTTCTCTGCTCAGAACTTTTCAGAGGCTCCCCAGTGCCTGCAGGAGATAAAATGTAAAGTCCTTGTGTCTAGCATTCAAAGCCATTCAACACATTGTTAATTAACTTTTTCAGCATTACTTTCGTTATCCTACAAACATGGACTTTCTGCTTCAAATTGGTTTCCCCTCTGACCCCTGCATACGCATTGTGTCCTCCCAACGCACTGCCTTTTCCATGACATTCCCAGTGTCCAGATACCTGTCCAGATCCATGAGTGTGTGTGCCCGCATGTGCGCGTGCTCAGTCATGTCTGACTCCTTGCAACGCTATGAACTGCAGCCCAGCAGCCTCCTCAGTCCATGGGATTTTCCAGGCAAGAATACTGGAGTAGGTTGCCATTTCCTTCTCCATGGGATCTTCCCAACTCAGGCATCATACCCCTGTCTCCTGAGCCTCCTGCAGTGGCAGGCAGATTCTTTACCACTGAGCCACCTGGGAAGGTGAAAGTCGCTCAGTCGTGTCCGACTCTTTGCGACCCCAGCTGAGCCACAAGGGAAGTCACAAGGGAAGCCCCGTCCATTTCATTACCACCTATCTAAATCCCACCAGTCCTTCATGTCCTGTTTAAATCACATATCTTTCACATTTTCCCAGTGATCATAGCTCTAAGTAGTACTTCCCTGGTGATCCGGCGGTTAAGACTTCACCTTCCAGGGCAGGGAGTGCGGGTTCAATCCCTGGTGGTCGCTCAGACCGTAAAGAGTCTGCCTGCAGTGTGGGAGACCTGGGTTCTATCCCTGGGTCAGGAAGATCCCCTGGAGGAAGGAATGGCAACCCACTCCAGTCTTCTGGCCTGGAGAACTCCATGGACAGAGGCGCCTGCCAGGCTGCAGTCCATGGGGTCACAGAGAGTCGGACACGACTGAGCGAGTAACGCTGTAGTTCAAAATAGTTCTTCCTGTCTCCTTAATTCCTACACCTTTTACCCATTTAAAGTGAAGAGGAACTAAAAAGCCTCTTGATGAAAGTGAAAGAGGAGAGTGAAAAAGTTGGCTTAAAGCTCAACATTCAGAAAACTAAGATCATGGCATCTGGTCCCATCACTTCATGGCTAATAGATGGGGAAACAGTGTCAGACTTTATTTTGGGGGGCTCCAAATTCACTGCAGATGGTGATTGCAGCCATGAAATCAAAAGACGCTTACTCCTTGGAAGGAAAGTTATGACCAACCTAGATAGCATATTAAAAAAGCAGAGACATTACTTTGCCAACAAAGGTCCATCTAGTCAAGGCTATGGTTTTTCAACTGGTCATGTATGGATGTGAGAGTTGAACTAGAAAGAAAGCTGAGCACTGAAGAATTGATGCTTTTGAACTGTGGTGTTGGAGAAGACTCTTGAGAGTCCCTTGGACTGCAAGGAGATCCAACCAGTCCATCCTGAAGGAGATCAGGCCTGGGTGTTCATTGGAAGGACTGATGCTGAAGCTGAAACTCCAATACTTTGGCCACCTCATGTGAAGATTTGACTCATTGGAAAAGACCCTGATGCTGGGAGGGATTGGGGGCAGGAGGAGAAGGGGACGACAGAGGATGAGATGGCTGGATGGCATCACCGACTTGATGGACATGAGCTTGAGTAAACTCCGGGAGTTGATGACGGACAGCGAGGCCTAGCGTGCTGTGGTTCCTGGGGTTGCAAAGAGTTGGACAAGACTGAGAGACTGTACTGACTGACTGAACTGACTTGATATTATATTTTCATATATTCCATCTCCTCATACTAGCAGAAGCTACCATCTTATACTCTGAACTCAGCTCAGTACCTGGTAATAAATATCAATAGATTATTTAATTGATTACTGCTGAGCTCAATTCACTATTGGGCTAGAGAGGATATGAGAAATGAACTTTCCAAAGCAGAGAGAAAAGGAAAAGGAAGTCCTCTGCTTTAATCCCGCCACCGGAACTACCACCGGAAACGAGACTCCCTAGAGTACAGTGGGTCATACTCCCTCAGGAATAGGCTGGACTGTTCCTGCCTTGATTCTGACCCGTACCCTTCTACAGCCCTGAACAAGTACCTACCTGGGCTGAGCCTTCCTTTCTTTGGCAGTTCTTTCCCTACTTTCATGTGACTGGATCCATTCCCAGCTTCCTGTGTGGAGAAAATACGGCCAAAGGCAGGTTGTTGAACAGAAAAACTGGGCCTATCTCTGTCCAAGTCCAGTGAAGATGCTTTTGAGTTTTATTCATTCTAAGTAGAGACTCTGAGTCATTGGCTAATAGACCAACTCTAGGCACCACCAGAGGATGACTGGATCGTTTTGGCCACTGGGAAGATTTGCCTTCAGGAGAGTTTTCAAGCTATACCACGAGTACTGGTGGGCGCCTTTCTTCCCACATTCTCCCCTATAAACCAAAGCGAGGCACAGAAATTTTGTCTTCTCTCAGTGAAGAAAGAAGGTTTTGTTATTTTTATTGTTCTGACAAAGTAAACAGTTATTTCCCAAGAAAGGGACAATATTGTGCAATATTATCTGCCAGGTTAAATGACTATTTCCTTAGCCAGTTAACCACAGACTCAGCCATGGGCTTGTGTGAGGGTTACCTAGGAGAAAAGAATGTCAAATTAGTTTGTAAACAATAAAGACCTAAACAAACTGTGGTTGTTCATAATATTTTATAACATCAATCAGCTAAATATGGCAAAGGTCAGATAAAAGGCAATTCAGAATCAGTCAGGGAATCAAGCAGTTTCGGTTAATTCCACAATCCAGCAGTGGGAAGATGCAAGGCTTCCCATTTTTCAGCGCCCCCCATGGGCTGGTACCCAGGGCAACAAGCCCTCGCAGCCTCATTTGCTCCACCACACCACTGGAATGCTGCTGAGTCATCACCCTCTCCTAGAGCAGCCAAAGAAATTGGTGACTCAGAGAACTGATTTATAGTTTCACGTTTCACTGCTCTAGCTCTCCTCTGACACACACAGTTTCCTTGTTGCACCTGTTTCACACAAAGCTTGAAACCTAGGTGTTAAGTCACTCAGTCATGTCCTACTCTCTGTGAATCCATGGACTGTAAATTCTCCATCCATGGAATTCCCCTTTACCTGTGGAATTCTCCAGGCAAGAATACTGGAGAGGGTAGCCATTCCCTTCTCCAGGAGATCTTCTTGACCCAGGGATCGAACCCAGGTCTCCCGCATTGCGGGCAGATTCTTTACTGTCTGAGTCACCAGAAAATGACCTTAAAACTGAATAGCAGCAAAATATAGAAGCCATGCTTTAAATGGTCTATTGACATAGTGATTCTAATAGAGGCATTTCTGACTTTCAAATACTAAAGAAAGGTCAAAAACTGATCAAAGCCATTCAGGACTCTGTACCTGTGGGAACTCTGTATTTTGAGGTACTTTGAGGTTTCAACCTCTGTTTTGTGTGGTGATACCACAGGCCCTCACAAAGCCATTTTTTACTTTCTAAACTCTGTTGCTTGTAACATTTGCAAGGTAGTCAGCTAGGTTAGAGGGTTAGGCATTGCTAAAGTCATGGAACAAGCTTTTCTTTCTGTGAAAAAGCACCATACTCTGAACAAGTTCAGTTATACCTGTTTTAATCAACTAAAGAAAAAAACCAAGTTTTTAGGAACCAGCTTATAAGTTGCATAGTGAAAAATGAAGATATAACCATGATTATTCTTTACTAGCATTTTGAATATCCTGAAAAACACTTCAGAAGGTTGTGAAAGAATTATAATTATATAACTACCTTTGCTTTTATTTATTACTCATCTCAAAAAAATGAGCTTTGTACAACACTGCAAATCAACTATACTTCAATTTAAAAATAATTAGCTTCTCTGAGCTGTTTTAGGAATAAAAAAGGGGACCTCTGCTAGCCTGAAGAAGCTGTAAGTAAATATGATAAAGCTTAACAAGAGGAAAGTGTCAGCAATTTAAATGAAGGTCAAAGATTTTAAACAAGCTGTATAGATAAGGCCTAGCACAGAGAACAATTCAGGACAGCCAATCCCTAAATGGAATCACAAAGTCCAAAGAAAAGTCATCCTGAGATTTTCCATCACTTGGAGGCCTTGCAGATGATAACATTCCTCTGCTCCCCTTAAAATGATTAATCTTTGATTAAAATGTTTTCAAAGGTCAAAGGAAAGTTCAGTCTAGTAAGATCCTAAAGGCTGCTCTGTCCTGAACTTGTATTTCTTGGAACGTAGTTTTCTTATCTGAAAATTGGAAAAGGGGACCCAGATGGACTTTGGTTCCTCCCAGATTTAGAATTTTATGATTCTAAATATGTTGCTTGTGAAACTTGTGAGGAACTTGTACCGAATTCCCTAGTAACTAGGAGACCCCTGGAGGTGTGGCTACAAATAGAGGTCACAGGGGACTTGACTCAAGATTTACATCTTTTTATAAATGGTAAAAATTAAGACCATTATAGAGTTCTTACTCTGTTGAATTATAGTTAAAATACTTAGAACAGACTAGGCCATGTTTACTCCAACTGATCAATCCTGGACATTTATTTCCAAAAATTGCCAAAAATAATCAAAAGCTGGGTAGAGGACATTATCTCTTTGCAAAGAACAGAAAAGCAACAATAAAAGGGGAAAGTAAGCATTTTTGAATGAGTCAGATTTTTTACAAAATCATTTTCTTCTACATCTGTATTGTTTGAAGAACATAATAGACTATACAAAGGGAAGCTTGGAAATAAACCCTGCTATTTTAAAAAATAATGTCCCATAACGATGATATTTCCTTAATTTAAAAGTGGAGAAAATTCAAATGGGAAAACAAAAAAACTGGTGTTGAAAGAAGAAACTATCCTTTCTATATGATAGATTCTCAGTAAGTACTGGTTGATCGATTTTTTGGAACCTTTCATATCCAGGTTTTCTTTCTACCTCTGTCTTAATTATTTGCTCATGTATTCCTTCAATAACCTTTATTGAGCTTATGGAAATGAAATTCACCAAACACTGAGAATATGAAAATAAATTTGATAGGTCCTGTCCTTGAGAAGCTCACAGTTTAGCGAGCTAGTTTTCTGACCACCAAAAAGTAGTGGGTTTAACATGTACCAGGACTTAAGTAAGCTCAGAGGAGTATTTTGTGGCACAGTGATTCACATGAAGATAAGCCTGGGATGCACTTTACGGTAAACCGAACTTCTTGGTAAATGGGGACTCTCCCTCCAGTGTGATAATAAATGTAAAAGGGACTTTCTGAGTCATCTCACAGTACAGCAAAAGCTCCAGAAGATGGGGTGTTACTATAGCACTAGCTTGGGAGACAGACAACCTGGCTTCTAGTCTGTGCTCTGCTCCTCAGGCGCGGGGCGACTGCAGGAAGGTGGATTGACCTTTCTGGATCTCAGACAGCTCACTGAAGAACGGGATGAGGGGTCTCCGGACAGACTCTGCACTAGGCAGACTGTGGGACCAGGTAGTTGGATGGCATCACCGACTGGATGGACATGAGTCTGAACAAGCTTCGATGATGGACAGGGAGGCCTGGCCTGCTGCAGTCCATGGGGTTGCAGAGTCGGACACGACAGAGCGACTGAACTGACTGAACTGATGGCTCATCTGACAGGTTATCTCGCCAAGCCTTCTCTAGCTAGAAGTCTTCCCTAAGGACTCAAGAAACTGCCCCTTGGTCTACCCAGGAGCTAACCGTCGGTTCTGTCCCCGGGCCCCCAGGCCGGCCCCTGGGGCGTCCCCCTCCGGCCCGGCCGGCTCCGGAAACCCGCGCCCGCGGGACGAGGTAAAAAAAAAACACGTGAGGGAAACGAAAACGGGTCTCTCTGAAACAAAGGTGCCCGCGAGTGCGCTCCCGGGAAGCTCGGCCTCCGCCTGTAAACAGGAAGGGTCGCCTTCGAAGGCCGAGTCAGGGTTTCGAGGTAAGGGGATGTTTTTCCTCATCTCTCCGGCGGCCCCTGACTGAAGGTGTCGTACGAGCCATCAGGGGCGCGACCTCACCGAGCCTGGAGGCAGGGCGAGGATGGCTCGAGATTGCCCCTCGGAGGGCCAAGAGCAAGGCAAAGGAATCCACTCCTCTCTATACAACTACTCGCCTCCCGTAGCTCCGGGAGCCAGAGGACAGCCGAGCCTCGCGCCGAAGCCTTTCAAGCGCGCGCGCTCGCGGGGCGGGGCGGGGCGGGGCGGGGCGGAGCGGGGCGGGGCGGGGGCACTATATCTCCCGGCGGAGGAGCACACGAAATCGTGACTCACAGCCTCCAAAACGCGCTGCCCTGGAGCCGGTTGCTTAGCTGGCGCTGCCGAGGCTGCTTTCCTCGCTCAATCAGAGAAGGGCGCTCTGATTGGCCAGCGCGACCCTGCAGTGGTTGGCCGGAAAGAGTCGAGGCGCCTGATTGGCCGCGCCGCACCTGCAATGCGTCAAGCCGCGGTGGGCGTGGAGGGCTTCCGCGTGAACGGCTGTGGGCCGAGGGGCCGCCGGCCGCCCAGAGTGGGAGCGGCTGCGCCTGTGGCCGCCATCTTTACTAGGGGCGGCGCGGGCGCCCCGGTATCGTCGGGGTTTCTCACGGTGCCCTTGGGCCGGTAGAGAAAGGCTCTGCGACAGAAGTTTTGTGTGTTGGGGGGTGGCGGGGGGGGGTGAGGTTCTCTTCCCTTTTTACGTTGCGGTGGGCCGCCTCGTGTGTGCGTAGGTCCCAGGAGGCGGCGGGGGCAGAACTGGAGGGCTGGCGGCGCCCCTGGGTGAGGCGGGCCTGGTAGGAGACCGAGGCCGCTGCCCTCAGACCGCTGGGTGTGCACTCCGTCGCGGGCGCCGGGAGGGTGCTTTGACTCCATTTCTAGGCGCGACAGGGAGATTCGCCCCCTGGGCATCTTGCTCGCGCTGGAAGGCAGTTCTGGAAATCTCTCCCGAATACGTCATGTTTCTTGCTCATGCCGAGCGCGGTCCCCGCCTGCAGGGAATGCGTTTTGTTTTTTTGTTAAGAGCTGTAACTCCTAACAGCCGTCTTAGAAACTATTTACCGGCTCCAGAGATCGTGGCCTGCGGGAGCGAAACGGAGTTTGCCTGACAGACACGCTGCGAGACGTTGGCTGAACATTATTTTGATCGTACCAGTTTGGTTGCCTTTTTAGGCAACTATTGTGTTTGTGTGTGCATCCGGCTTTCGTTCGTCTCTGATATCCACCCCTGCAAAAAAGAAGAAAAAGCCCGCTTTTTTTTTTCAATTTCTCTTTTACTGTAGCAAAAGTGGTCGTGGTTCAGGAACCCCTTCGGTGGATATGGGTGAAGAAAAAGAGCTATGTTCCCTGGGTGAATTAGTGCTAGAGAAATGGGAAAAGGCCACGGTCGTCTGCTTTAGTGGGAGCGATGTCTTGGTTGGGTTTTATTTGAGCCGCGTAAGTGCGGCGTGGCTATCCAAAGGTGAATTCTTTGGAGCTGCCTCGAGGTGTGGGCGTTGCCATGGCTGCAGGGTGAATTGCAGGGCCAATAAACGCAGCAACGCCAGGCCGCTCCCTTGTATGAAGTCCTAGTAGTGATTGACTACCCAGGTTTGTGTATCCAGGCTTTCACCTTTCCCATCCCTTTCCAAGATGCTGGACTGATCCTTACAGTCACGTGGGTCTGTGTTGATTGCAGTATTGACCAAGGTAGGCACAGCCTCTGCCTTACAAGATTTTCTAATTAGAGACTGCGGTTGGGAGCATGGGTTTGATACCATTTGCCATCCAGTTTGATCTGTAAGTTATTGTTCCTCTTAGTTAATCATACCAATTTTGAACACTTAACCATTGGCTTTTACGCGTTTTCCCATAGGCCTCACTTTACCTTAGGGTGCCTTCTGCCTAAAGCTAACATTGCATTTTACTGTGTATTAGTATAATGCCAGTTCATGGACACTGCAAAAGAAAGACAACTGCAGTTTTGCATCATCTCCATGTAGCAAGAACTCGTGCCGCTGTGGGACACGCAGTAATTCAGTATTCTTTAGCAGCTGCGCTGCTGGGAGTCAGCCACTTGGCTTGCACTGTGAGAGAGAGGGAAGGACGAAGTCTTCCAGAGCCTTGGTTTCTTCTGTAGTGTGAAGAGAACCAAGTCTGTCTCACAACCCCTGTGAGCGTTGCATAAGATAAAAATGTGCCAGGACTTGGTAAATGGTAGAACTATTGACAATACTATTCATCTGCTAAAGCATTGGAGTGCCCATAACTGTCTGACCTTGTGATAGGAAGATTTTCCTTCAATATTTTCTGCTTTGTGGGAAGAACAGATGGACAAACTCAGATCTAAAATAAACCTTAAATGGCCTGGTGTTTTTCTTAATTGAAGCATAGTATTAATATAGCCTTGTTAGCATGCAGTACCAGATTTGAGGGCCCTTAGGGTGACTAGCTAGCTCATCAGTTTGCCTTGGTCTTTCCTGGTTTTAGCATCAAAGGCACATGTCCTAGAAAGCCCCATGTCCTAGAAAGCCCCTCTGTCCCAGGCAAACCAGGACACTTGGTCACCCTTGGATTGTTTTCATTGTCACAAAGTGGGAGGATGAACAGAATAGGAAATGAAGATTCCAACTATGTAGAGGCAATTAGATTTCCCTGCAGCTGGAGGCCACTGAGCTCAAGAAAAGGGATATCCTTGTGTGAGACGAGTGTGGGGTGGGGCCTGAAACATAGCATGTCCCAGTCAAACATAATTTTATCCATCTTTATTCTTTCTTCTCTCAGTCCCCACACAGAATTTTGCTTTTATATTTTTGAAGTTTCTTATTTAATGCGAATCTTCATCTCTGGTAATGAATGAAAGTCGCTCAGTTGTGTCTAACTCTTTGCGACCCCATGGACTATACAGTTCATAGAATTCTCCAGGCCAGAATCCTGGAGTGGGTAGCCTTTCCCTTCTCCAGGGGATCTTCCCAACCCAGGAATTGAACCGGGGTTTCCTGCATGGCAGGCGGATTCTTTATCAACTGAACTATGAGGGAAGCCCAATCTCTGGTAAAGGCTTTCCCAAACGGTTCATCACTTGAGTGCAGAAGTACTTGTTTATGTCGTGGACCCGTTCGCTAGTCTGATGCAGCCTAATGCTGCTGCACTGCACTTAGAGGCTAGTGAAGGTAGATGTTCTGCTTTTCCACCCACGTTGATGGACCTGAATTATCTCCATGTAGGCCAGGTTCAGAACCCTGCTCCCTCTTCCTCACCCCGCTGCAGTTCTCTTTCCAGTCTCCTCCTTTATTCTCTTTCACCTTTGCATTCTTGCCATTATATGTCACCAATATAGTTCAAGACTGTTTTCTAACTATTGCAAAAGTTGGTCTTTCTCCCCTAGTTCCGTCTTATGCCCAGCTGATGGAGTGGTGTTTCTAAAGCATACATATGACTATATGATTTTTGTCCTCAACCGCCCATGGCTTCCTTTGGCCTTTTGGCTTAAGTCCAGTTTCCTTAGGAATTCCTACCGGGTCTTTCTATAATCTGACCTTTCAGTCCTAATAACCCACTACCCTTTACATCTGCTAAATTTCAGCCATACGGACTGTTCTTCAGTCTTTTCCCCCTCCATCTTTTATTCAGGTTGCTTTCTGGGCCTAGATTTCTGATTTCCATCATCTCTGCCTAACAGAGTTTTGATATCCTTAAAGACTTCAGATGCAAAGTTGGCTGATATAACCTCTCCCCCAGCTGGCCCCTCAGTGCTTAATCTTACCCTCTCTGTTCTCACTGTCTGGTGGGAATACTTGATTACTCATTCCGTAAATGGTTTTCAAGTCTCTTGTGAGTGTGGCCCTATAGCGTGGCCTCTCGAGGCCCTGGGGATATAAAACTGATTTGAACCTTGGTTTTTAAGGACTTACATTTTAGGTTGGGAGGTAATGTGACCCTAAGTAACACTTTTTTTCAAGGTGAAAGAAGACAAGTATCAGGCATCCAGAATGAGAACTCACTTTGCTAGAGCTTTGTGGAGGAGGTGGCATCCGCACTCACTTGGTGGGTCAGCAACTGCCATGGATGTACACTGGGAAGGCCTTCCATACAGAGGGACTGCAAGGAACGGAGCAACCGAGCTGAAAAGACCAGGGGCTGTTAAAGAAGGAGAAGTTGTCTGTTACTAAGGGGCCTCGTGGGAGACAGGCTGGAGGCAAGTTGGTTAAGGCTAGATAGAGAATGGCCACACACTGCAGGCCAGAAGATAAGACTCTCCTGTGTGCATGGAATCCATTGCAGAGTTTTGACAAGAGACTGACCGAGTCAGAGGTGGATTAATAATTACGTGGCGGCAAAGTGGTAGGTGAATTTTACCGAGAGACACTGTGGACAGAGTGATGAAAACAACGAGAATAATGGCAAACACAAGGTGCCATGCAATATCCTTACTTGCAGTATCTCATTTATAGCTCATAAAAACCTTATTATTCATTCCTTTTCACAAATAAATTGAGGTTAGAGAGTATAAATAACTTGCCTGGCTTCACCCATGGTGACAGAGCTGGAAGTTGAACTCATGTACTGTATACAGTAGTTGGTCCACGAATTAGCCTTAAAGTGTTAGCAGTGAGATTAGAGAAGGTCCAGGAAATGATACTTGTTCACTTACAGTACTTTATGTACCTTGAGGTGAAGAATAAAAAAGCAACAGATATTAGTATGGTTGGGCTGAATTCTGGACTGTCTTCTCCAGTGTTGGTTTCAGCATATATCTCCTACATGTTTTTCTATATGAAAAAGATAAGATCAGTAAGCAAAATGTGTTGTTCCAGTTTTACGAAAACTCATGATACCCAAATGAGGAAAGGGTATAGATGCCTCAGAAACATCACAGAGGAAGAGTGCCGACAGCCTGGCTTGGAGATGTGCCAGGTTATGCTTCCAGATACGACTCTTGATGGGGTGTGTTTCCTGAATGTGAACTAAAATTTTTCAAGGGATTTGCCTGCGGCAGAAAGACTTTGAGCTAGTACCCACTAAGATTTAACGGGTTCAGAGCACTGGAGGGGTAATTTTCCTACGCTCCGGTCACATCAGCATCCCTCACCTCCACCACTGTAGGTGCTCAGTTGTGTCTGCCTCTCTGCAACCGCAGCCCGCCAGGCTCCTCTGTCCACGTGGGCTTTTTCAGTCAAGAAGACTGGAGTGGGTTGCCATTTCTTCCTCTCCACAATACCCCCTCCCCCCCAAAAAATTGGTAAAATTAATGAAGAAGAGCTTCAAGAACAATTGCCCTTCAAGAACCGCTGGGTTATTTTGTGTTCTCCTTGGTGCTCTCTTCCCTACCAGCTAAGATGGTCAAAAGAGAAGCAGGGAGAAGGAATTTTCATTTATTCCAACCCCTTCTATTCCACCTCTTCCTACCCTTTGTGCTTCTGGTTTTGTCAAAAATCCTTCAAACCTAGGAAATGCTTTTCCTCTTCAGTAATTCTAGTATACATTTTAGGAGTTTCCCTGGTGACTCAGTGGTTAAAAAAAATCCTCCTGCTAATGCAGGAGGCGAGGGTTCTATCCCTGAGAGGATCCCACATGCCTCAGGGCAACTGAGCGCATGCAACACGACTACTGAGCCTGTGTTCTAGAGCCTCGGGGCCACAGTCGCTGAGCCCATGCGCCTGAGACCCTGTGCTCTGCAACAAAGGAAGCCACCGTAATGGGAAGCCTGCACACTGCAGCCAGAGAGTAGCCCCTGCTTGCCGCAGCTAGAGAAAGCTAGGGAAGCTGTGAAGACCCAGCACAGCCAAAAATAATTAATAAAATTAAAAAAATAATTCTAGTATGCATTTTCGAATACCCTGGCTACCTTTTCCCCTTTGCTAATACTCTTGCCTAATTTGTGTGTTTTTATCATTCTGATTAGATTATAAGTTCATTAAAAACTGAAAATACCTTTTAAAAAACTCTGCCTGCACCATTGTCCTGCATATAGTAATCACTCAACCTTGATTCGTCATCTTTCTTCTTGTTTTTTCTGGTTTTTCTAGTCAACACATCTCTGATGATAACGTTGAAAATTCAATGACACTCTAGAAAAAGGTTATTCATTCAAGATTCATTCCACACTGTTTATTAAATTCATTCTATGTGTCAGATACCCTTGAGTGTGAGGGCTTATTACTCTCTCCTGCGGTCATGGTTATTAATGGTTTTTGGGTCATCAACACCTTTGAGAGTCTAATAAAAGCCATAGAAACCTCCCAGTAAAACATATAAAATAATTCTGCAACTCCTGTCAGAGTCTAGACTTTCAGACTTGAAGTCTGAAAAGCCTGCTCGGTGTGATATGTTTAGACTTTACCACTGTATGGTAACATGTGATGTATCTGTGTAGGCATTCATGTGTAGTACAGTTGACTAAATGTATAAGTCACACTATACTACTAGAAATAGTTCAATACTTGTTGGTTTTTAGTCATAAGACTTTAAAGCAAAGATAGGTATCTTTTGCTACTGAAATTTGGGAGGCAAAATATAGCATCACTTTTTTCATTACAGTAAAAGTTCTGATTTGTCACTGGTACAAGCATTTTTCAAATTATAATATGCCATGTTAGTAAACCTAGTCTTTGAAGTTTTTAAGTTCTGGTTTCTCTTGTTTTAAATTTTGTGTAACCCGAAATATATATAATTAAATTCAGGTAAGCACTGGAGTACATAAACGAGATATTTCACAGAGCATTTTCACATGAGATCTAGTACAATTGATGTTTTGATCAATGTTTGTTTATTATCTTGAAAAAATATTTTCATTGAAGAGAATGAATAGTGATTGCATGAGTTATTTGCAGAACAGTTTACCAGTGGGTTTTTTATATTCCCTTGTGCTGTTCTTCCTAATTAGCATCAGGAACAGTTAGAACTGGACATGGAACAACAGACTGGTTCCAAATAGGGAAAGGAGTTTGTCAAGGCTGTATATTGTCACCCTGCTTATTTAACTTATATGCAGAGTACATCATGAGAAAAACAGGGCTGGATGAAGCACAAGCTGGAATCAAGATTGCCGGGAGAAATATCAATAACCTCAGATATGCAGATGACACCACCCTTATGGCAGAAAGTGAAGAAGAACTAAAGAGCCTCTTGATGAAAGAGGAGAGTGAAAACGTTGGCTTAAAGCTCAACATTCAGAAAACTAAGATCATGGCATCTGGTCCCATCACTTCATGGCAAATAGATGGGGAAACAGTGGCTGACTTTATTTTTTGGGGCTCCAAAGTCACTGCAGATGGTGATTGCAGTCATGAAATTAAAAGACACTTACTCCTTGGAAAGTTATGACCAACCTACACAGCATATTAAAAAGCAGAGACATTACTTTGTCAACAAAGGTCGTCTAGTCAAGGCTATGGTTTTTCCAGTGGCCTTTGTGGTTTTTCCAGTGGAGGTAAGAGTTGGACTACAAAGAAAGCTGAGCGCAGAAGAACTGATGCTCTTGAACTGTGGTGTTGGAGAGGACTCTTGGGAGTCCCTTGGACTGCAAGGAGATCCAACGAGTCCATCCTAAAGGAGATCAGTTCTGGGTGTTCATTGGAAGGACTGCTGTTGAAGCTGAAACTCCAATACTTTGGCCACCTGATTCGAAGAACTGACTCATTGGAAAAGACCCTTATGCTGGGAAAGATTGAAGGCGGGAGGAGAAGGGGATGACAGAGGATGGGAAGGTTGGATGGCATCACCGACTCAACGGACATGAGTTTGAGTAAACTCCGGGAGTTGGTGATGGACAGGGACGCCTGGCATGCTGTGGTTCATGGGGTCGCAAAGAGTCTGACACGACTGAGTGATTGAACTGAACTGAACTTGCTAAATTTTGTTACAGAAAGACTGATAAAGCCTGTTATCTGGAACCTGAAATTTATGAATTTGTGTAAAACTCGTGTGTGTAAAAGGTGTAGTGAGGGAACATGAGCTGTCACTTGAGAAATTCTTCTCTGTGTATATTATTAATGGTGGTATAACTGGATACCAAGCCAAGTTTACTAATGTCTACAACTCTTTACTTCTACCTGAAAACCTGTTGCAGTGATTATTATTTCAGCAAGACAAGGCTGTTGAGATTTCCCAAAAGGATGCAATTTCCAGTGGCCTTTAGTAATCCAGTATGACAGATTTCTTTACTGCTGGACGAGGTCTATTTTAAATGGTAACATGATCTAATTAAAACATAAAGAAGCTGGTGCAAACATCATCAATGTCATCAGTGAGTATTATTGAGGTTTTTACTTGGGCAAAGCATTCTGAAAGTACTGAACTTGCAAAGAATTACGCATAGCTCTGCCCTTATTCTCACAACTACACTGTAACCTGCATGCAGGCAGGGACCATGGTTTTCTTTCTTTATTTAGTTACATTTATATTTGCTTACACCCTCAATATTTACAACAGTCTGGCATATAATAGTTGCTAAATAAATAAAGGTTGAACATCTGAATCAACAACTATTAAAATAGTTGAGAAATAGGAGAGAAAGAGAAATGAAAGAAAAATTCTATTTTGTAATGTAGCTTTTAAAAGGGAAAATGCTATATATGTTCTTTTAAAACATCTTTATTATCTGATATTTGATAAATGTAAAATAGTATATAGTAAATGTAAACTTTTAAGCATATTAAAATAAGCCCCAGTGAATGCACTGCCTACTCAGATAACCAGAAAGTCACCAATAGCATCCTCCTGCCTTCCCCCTCAGCCCAAACTGCAGTCTCAATTCAGGGGCATTTTACCTGTGAGATGTGTAAATCATAAATAAGGATTTACAGAAGACAAAATCTATGTAATTCTTTACTAAGAATTACACATTTAATGATTGAAAAATATATTTATTAATAATCATATGGAAAATCATTTATTACCAGACTCTTTGAATTCTTTAACAAATAGTAAGCAGGGTTATTTGTATGTGCTAAATCCTGGGGACATCAGAATAGGCTACCTGTGCACTCAGGGAAGGCACATATTAGAGTTCATTTTTTTGTTTGTTTTGCTTTTCCTCCCCTCTTTTGGTGTTGAATTTCAAATTCAATTTTTTGAAATAAACAGTAGAAAATTCTGAAGGAGATGGGAATACCAGACCACCTGACCTGCCTCTTGAGAAACATATATACAGGTCAGGAAGCAACAGTTAGAACTGGACATGGAGCAACAGACTGGTTCCAAATAGGAAAAGGAGTATGTCAAGGTTGTATATTGTCACCCTGCTTATTTAATTTATATGCAGAGTACATCATGAGAAACGCTGGGCTGGAGGCAGCACAAGCTGGAATCAAGATTGCCAGGAGAAGTATTAATAACCTCAGATATGCAGATGACACCACCCTTATGGCAGAAAGTGAAGAAATAAAGAGCCCCTTGATGTAAGTGAAAGAGGAGAGTGAAGGAGTTGGCTTAAAGCTCAACATTCAGAAAACTAAGATCATGGCATCCAGTCCATCACTTCATGGCAAATAGATGGGGAAACAGCTAACTTTACTTTTTGGGGCTCCAGAATCACTGCAGATAGTGATTGCAGCCATGAAATTAAAAGACCCTTACTCCTTGGAAGGAAAGTTATGACCAACCTAGACAGCATATTAAAAAGCAGAGACATTACTTTGCCAACAAAGATCTGTCTAGTCAAGGCTGTGGTTTTTCCAGTAGTCAGGTATGGATGTGAGAGTTGAACTATAAAGAAAGCTGAGCACAGAAGAATTGATGCTTTTGAACTGTGGTGCTGGAGAAGACTCTTGAGAGTCCCTTGGACTGCAAGGAGATCCAGCCAGTCTCTCCTAAAGGAGATCAGTCCTGGTTGTTCATTGGAAGGACTGATGTTGATGCTGAAACTCCAATACTTTGGCCACCTGATGCGAAGAGCTGACTCATTTGAAAAGTGCCTGATGCTGGGAAAGATTGAGGGCAGGAGGAGAAGGGGATGACGAGGATGAGAAGGTTGGATGGCATCACCGACTCAGTGGACATGGGTTTGGGTGGACTCCAAGAGTTGGTGATGGACAGGGAGGCCTGGCGTGCTGCAGTTCCTGGGGTCACAAAGAGTCGGACACGACTGAGCAACTGAACTGAACTGAATTTTGGAAATGTCATTTTTTGGGGGAAATTTAATTGCTTTTCTATTTGTTGTGTATGTTTTCTATTTCATAGTCTCAAAATTGTCTAATTATTTGGGGTATGCTTTTACATAGAATCTTAGTGAAACTTCATGTGAATTGTCTGTGAAGAGATTTTAAGTTATAACACTGGCTATTGGTAAAGATTTGCTAAAGCAGAATATAAAAATAAAGATGCAAGCCACAGCAGAATGACATTATAGCAACATTTATGCTATCAAATAAGAATTCCTCTACCAATGATTGCTAGGAGCATCCTTTTCTACAGTACATAGAATACTGTATTAAGTCTAGTATCATAAACTCAAATTCCAGAGAATATAGTATTGTCAGTGAATAGGCTTTCTTGCCAGGACAATTTTGCCCTTCCATTAATCTTTCTACTTCTGGTTTCCATTGTAGTTCTACATGCAGCCATCAAAAAAGTTGTCTTTCTGATTTCTTTCTTTTAATTTTTTATTTTGACAATTTCAGACTGACAGAACAGTTCCATGGGCAGTGCAAAGAATCCTCATGTACCCTTTATTTCCCAAATGTTAACATTTGCCACAATGGCACATTCGTGTATGTTCTCTTGTGCTCGCTCTTTCTTGCGGCAGACATAATAACTTTGTCCCTAAACATTTCAGTGTATAGTTCCAAAACTAAGGTCATTCTATCACATAATTATAGTGCAATGATCAAAATCAGAAAGAGGACGTAATAACATAACGTCCAGTTTACAGTCTTCACTCAGTGTTTGCAGGTTGTCCCAGTGCAGGTGGTTACAGCGAAGTGAGATCCCAGATCACGCGTTGTGTCCAGCGGTCGTGTCTCTATTCTCAGGTAACCTGAAGTCCCTCCTCAGGCTGTGTTTTTCATGACATTGATTAATTTACAGATTTCTAGCCCATCAATATGCTGAGAATTTTTAAGGAAGTAAGTATATTTCAAGTAGCAATCACTGTCAGGATATCTAGAAAAAAGTTTAGGCGCTAAATATTTTATGTTACATTCATTAAAAGGGCTTCCCTGGTGGCTCAGATAGTAAAGAATCTGCCTGCAATGCGGGAGGCCTGGGTTTAACCCCTGGCTTGGGAAAATCCCCTGGAGAAGGGAATGGCAACCCACTCCAGTATTCTGGCCTGGAGAATCCCATGGACAGAGGAGCCTACAGTCCATGGGGTCGCAAAGAGTGGGACACAACTGAGCAACTTTGACTTCACGTTCATTAAAAAATTATGAATTATGACTTCCCTGCTGGTCTAGTGGTTAAGGATCTGCCCTGCAATGCAGGCGACGTGGGTTTGATCTCTGGTCGAGGAACTAAGACCCCACACGCCTCAGAGCAACTGCGCCCACACCCTGCCACTGCTGTATCTGCGCCCCAACAAAAGAGGCTGCACAACACGAGGAAGATGCTGAGGGCTGTCGCCGAGACCCCACACAGCCAAAGAAGCAATCAAAATTTAAGAGAACTATGCCAGAGATGGGAGAGCAAAAGATGAGAAAAAACAATTTAGAATTCTGTCTCTGCTGACCTTGGGCAAAGCGCTGAAATCTAGACTCTGGTTGGTTTCCTTATATGGAGAAAGGCAAGACTAAAATAGGTGATGGGAAGATTTCTTCTGGCTGTAGTATTTTATGATTCGTTATGAACTAATAGAAGGCATTCGCTCGTTAACAGTTCCCTTGCTTCTTAATTTACAAATTTAATCTGATGGATACGCTTAATATTATTACTAGCCACACACTGCTGATAATATGCAATATGTGTTTCAAGGCAACCAGTATTCATACACTTCTAAGACTATCACTATGAAATCCAGGCCTGCCATCTTATGGATCCTAAATGGTACTACCAAAATACAGGGTAGTTAGTGTCAGGAGATGATTTTCGAACAAATCAAGAGAATACCTACTTATGTATATGTAGCTTACTTCCAAAGGAGTTTAAACTACTTTGAAATTTATTTTCTTTGATAATTCTTAATTTAGCTTTCTAGGAAAGAATCCAAGTAAATCTAAGAACATCCTGCCTCCAGTTTTTGGGTTTTTTTTACTTCTCGATCTATTTCATTTTACTTTATTCATTTGTTTTTGGCTGGGCTGGGTCTTCACTGTTGCATGAGAGCTCTCTCTCGTTGTGGCAGGCAGAGCCTGCTCTTCGTCGCCGTGTGCAGGCTTCTGATTGTGCTTGGGGGCGTCTCTCGTGGAGCACGGGCTCCAGGTGATTGGACTCGGTAGTGGCGATGCACGGGTTTAGTTGCTCTGTGGCACGTGGAATCTTCCCAGACCAGGGATCGAACCCATCTCCCCCGCATTGGCAAGCAAATGCTTGCCAATTTTAATTGTTTATGGATCCCAATAATTATTTTCTTGGCAGCATTTAATTTCATTTTCGAAGTTTAATTTTCCTAAATAGCTATAGGTCGTTCCTTTGCTTTTGAAACTGTTTGAAACAAGAGAATGGCTCTTTGAAGTGATTGTGGGCAAGTGCTGGCATGCATATTTCATGAACGCTGTGATCAGCTACTCATCCATGGTTTTAAAGTGTAACAGCCTTCCTTTTTCCTTTTTATATAGCTATAGATTATGAGAGTTGATGGTTTCCCACTGCAACGAGGATGAGTGTTTGTGGAATTCACTCCTTCCGTCTCCTGCTAGTATTTATCTTCTGTCATGTAAAGGATCCAAAACACAGAGCTTTTGTCCACAGTGAACACGGGAGAGTTAGTAGGAAACAATTTTCAACTCTTTCAAAGCTGTAACTTTAAAATATTGCAAATAAAACGACCAAGGAAAAGAGACTCTGGTTCCTAAGTAGATTATAGAATTTATCTCTAGTTGAATTTTGTTTTGTCCCAAACAAATCCAAATAAAATTGTTATGCCCCCCTCAACTTCCGACTAATATACAATTTGAGACACCAAAATGATCTAAGGATTAATTTTGAAGACCATTCTGAAATTTTACGTGGGGCAAGAATGGTAATTCTCTTTAAGGTTGCTGATCTCATGAAGCTTTTTAAACCATGCTCTATTTCCCACTGGTTTTCAATTTATTTTCAATATCCTTCAGTATTTGTGGAGCTTCTAACCCCTTTCAAGTTGAAAAATATCATGGTGTGGCAGAAGGCAGCGTTTGGACACGGCTGATGGTGCAAGCCCTTGCTATAACTAATTGTCTTCAGAATGGAGCCTTAAAGCCCGAATCAAACAGCAGCAGCCACTGTCAATCACAGAACAGTGGGGAGGTCCAGCCAAACCTTTCTAGCTTCTCAGGGGGGCCCCCTTTTTGCTGAATAGAGGTGTTGGCTGAGATTGCCTTCTTCTTGCTGCCTCTTGGAAGGTAAATGCTTTTGCTACTCATCTCAAATTTAATTATCAGATCCCCTTTCTTTAGAATTTTCTGTCTTGTTTTGACTAAGCCCTATCAGTGAATTTCAGGAAATAGTGTGAAGTCTTATTTGCACATTGAACCCAATCAGAAGCCTGTGACCTCTATATTTTTCTGTTTATTTTGGTTACGTATTTTAAGATTTTTATGAATATTTAAAATGTTTTAAAATTCTGATCAAAGTTAAAAGTTTTCTTTTTAGTTCACTTAACACATGTTTGAGAAAGCTTTTGGTTTTTACTTCCAGATGCTCAGCTCATGTTCCAGAATTTCAGAATCATCTATATTTGCTTTTACTCTTAAAATAAACTGTCATTATAAAACTAAATGACTATACCATGTGCCAACAATATATTTTATAGAAATGAGATTGTTCATAAAAATGAGTCACTGTAGGAAAGATACCTCACAAATAAGTGTTCTGTGAAGTAAAAGTTTCACTAAAAAAGGTGAAGATTGAAATAACTCTAATGCTTAAACCTGGTTTTGGGGAAAGACTGTAACTGTGTAATTCACATGTTGAAATTTAAGTGCGTAGCTGTCTATTACATTTCAAAGTCTAGCTTAATTATACTCCTGCCATAGGAATATTCCAGAGGCCATGAGTCCAAGATAAAATCATTGCCAATTTTGTGCCTTTTGCTTAAACATGCAATTAAGTAATTCTTTAGGGAATTACTTCTGGAAGAAAAAGTTACCAGTCTAAAATTTAAATGGAGCCAACTGGTTTTATAGGGCTTCCCTGTGGCTCAGATGGTAAAGAATTTGCCTGCAATGTGGGAGACCCAAGTTGGATCCCTGGATTGGGAAGATCCCCTGGATAAGGGAATGGCTGCTCACTCTAGTATTCCGGCCCAGAGAATCCCATGGACAGAGGAGCGTAGTGGGCTAGAGTCCATGGGGTCCCAAAGAGTCAGACACAACTGAGCGACTACACTTTCACCTGGTTTTATAGAGCTCCACGGGCTTCCCAAGCGGGGCAGTGGTAAAGAATCTGCCTGCCAATGGAGGAGATGCCAGAGATATGGGTTGGATCCTTGGGTTGGGAAGATCTCCTGGAGGAGGAAATGGCAACACACTCCAGTATTCTTGCCTGGAAAATTTCAAGGACAGAGAGGCCTGGCGGTTACAGTCCATGGAGTCACAAACAGTCGGACACAACTGAACATACACACATAAGTAGTAAGATGTATATCAGTTTTTAAAATCTTGAGTATAATTGCTCAATAATGGAATAATTTGGCTATAAAAGAAGTAAACTAGACCGTTGCTCCTGTGAAAACTCAAGCATAAGTGGAGGTCACTGCTAGAAATTTTGTAGAATGTGTTTTTTCACTGGATATGCTCGGAGTTCACTTCTAACTCTAAAAGTCTAAGATTTTAGTAAACTGTAGACCAGTCCTTTAAGTAATAACCTTAACACTTTCAGAGAGTATGAATGGGAGGCATTTGGGGGATATTTAGCCATTATTCTGGAAACATATCCTGAGTTGGGGGAGCGAAGAAAAATCTTTACCCCTTTCTGTTGCCGTTAAAGTCGTGTCAACAGTAGAGAAAAAGAAGTTGAACTCCTGTAGCTCTACAAATGCTTTATAAAAGAAATTACTCATTTCAACATTCTCTGCTATTTCTGCTCATCTTCAGCAAGTCCTTTTTAATAAAACATAAAGATCATTTCCTGTCATTGTTGGATGCTAAAGTTTGACCTCCCCTAAAAGATGACTGCTCTTTATTAACTGGCTGTGTGCGGTGGCCTGTACCTTGTGGGATCTGGATGTTGATCAGTGATGAAGATTTTTCCATTTTAATTTCAGAAGAAGTACCTTGTGCTCAGAACTGAAGGGCTTGATTCTTCCCTTCTGGGTGGGTGCCAGCTACATGTCCTCTCACCGTCCCCCAGCATCGTCTCAGTTCAGTTCAGTTCAACCGCTCAGTCGTGTCTGACTGTTTGCGACCCCATGGACTGCAGCATGCCAGGCCTCCCTGTCCTTCACCAACACCCGGAGTTTACTCAAACTCATGTCCATTGAGTCGGTGATGCCATCCAACCATCTCATCCTCTGTCGCCCTCTTCTCCTCCTGCCTTCAATCTTTCCCAGCATCAGAGTCTTTTCAAATCAGTCAGTTCTTTGCATCAGGTGGCCAAAGTATTGGAGTTTCAGCTTCAGCGTCAGTCCTTCCAATGAACACCCAGGACTGATCTCCTTTAGGATGGACTGGTTGGATCTCCTTGCAGTGCAAGGGACTCTCAAGAGTCTTCTCCAACACCACAGTTCAAAAGCATCAATTCTTCAGCGCCCAACTTTCTTTTTAGTCCAACTCTCACATCCATACATGACTGCTGGAAAAACCACAGCTTTGACTAGATGGACCTTTAATGGCAAAGTAATGTCTCTGCTTTTCAATATGCTGTCTAGGTTGGTCATAACTTTCCTTCCAAGGAGCAAGCGTGACTGCAGATGCAGTCACCGTCTGCAGTGATTTTGGAGCCCCCAAAATAAACCTGTCACTGTTTCCACTGCTTCCCCATCTGTTTGCCATGAAGTGAAGGGACCAGATGCCGTGATCTTAGTTTTCTGAATGTTGAGCTTTAAGCCAACTTTTTCACTCTCCTCTTTCACTTTTACCAAGAGGCTCTTTAGTTCTTCTTCACTTTCTGCCATAAGGGTGGTGTCCTCTGCACATCTGAGGTTAATGATATTTCTCCCAGCAATCTTGATTCCAGCTTGTGCTTCTTCCAGCCCAGTGTTTCTCATGATGCACTCTGCATATAAGTTAAATAAGCAGGGTGACAATATACAGCCTTGACGTACTCCTTTCCCTATTTGGAACCAGTCTGTAGTTCCATGTCTAGTTCTAAGTGTTGCTTTCTGACTTGCATACAGATTTCTCAGGAGGCAGGTAAAGTGGTCTGGTATTCCCATTTCTTGAAGAATTTTCCACAGTTTGTTATGATCCACACAGTCAAAGGCTTTGGCATAGCCAAATTGACTATTGGCATAGTCAATAAAGCACAAGTAGATGTTTTTCTGGAACTCTCTTGCTTTTTCCAATGATCCAATAGATGTTGGCAATTTAATCTCTGGTTCCTCTGCCTTTTCTAAATCCAGCTTGAACATCTGTAAATTCACGGTTCACCTACTGTTGAAGCCTGGCTTGGAGAACTCTGAGCATTACTTTGCTAGAGTGTGAGATGAGCAATTGTTCAGTAGTTAAAACATTCTTTGGCATTGCCTTTCTTAGAGATTGGAATGAAAACTGACTTTTTTTCTGTCCTGTGGCCACTGCTGAGTTTTCCAAGTTTGCTGGCATATTGAGTGCAGCACTTTCACAGCATCATCTTTTAGGATTTGAAATAGCTCAGCTGGAATTCCATCACCTCCACTAACTTTGTTCATAGTGATGCTTCCTAAGGCCCACTTGACTTCACATTCCAGGATGTCTGGCTCTAGGTGAGTGATCACACCATCATGGTTGTCTGGGTCATGAAGATCTTTTTTGTACAATTCTTCTGTGTATTCTTGCCACCTCTTCTTAATATCTTCTGCTTCTGTTAGGTCCATACCATTTCTGTCCTTTATTGTGCCCATCTTGGCATGAAATGTTCCCTTGGAATCTCTCATTTTCTTGAAGAGACCTCTAGTATTTCCCATTTTGTTGTTTCCCTCTATTTCTTTGCATTGATCTCTGAGGAAGGCTTTCTTATCTCTCCTTTCTATTCTTTGGAACTGCAGCTTCTTCAGCATTACTGGTTGGGGCATAGGCTTGGATTACTGTGATATTGAATGGTTTCCCTTGGAAATGAACAGAGATCATTCTGTTGTTTTGAGATGGCATCCAAGTACTGCATTTTGGACTCTTTTGTTGATTATGATGGTTACTCCATTTCTTCTAAGGGATTCTTGCCCACAGTAGTAGATATAATGGTCATCTGAGTTAAATTCATCCATTCCAGTCCATTTTAGTTCACTGATTCCTAAAATGTCGATGTTCACTCTTGCCATCTCCTGTTTGACCACTTTCGATTTGCCTTGATTCATGAACCTAGCATTCCAGGTTCCTATGCAATGTTGCTCTTTACAGCATCAGACCTTGCTTCTATCACCAGTCACATCCACAGCTGGGTGTTGTTGCTTTGGCTCTGTCTCTTCATGCTTTCTGAAGTTATTTCTCCACTGTTCTCCAGTAGCATGTTGGGCACCTACAGACCTGGGGAGTTCATCTTTCAGTGTCCTGTCTTTTTGCCTTTTCATACTGTTCATGGGGTTCTCAAGGCAAGAGTACTGAAGTGGTTTGCTATTCCCTTCTCCAGTGGACCACATTTTGTCAAAACTCTCCACCATGACCCGTCCGTCTTGGGTGGCCCCACATGGCATGGCTCGTCATTTCATTGAGTTAGACAAGGCTGTGGTCCATGTGATCAGATTGATTAATTTTCTGTGATTGTGGTTTTCAGTCTGTCTGCCCTCTGATGGAGAAGGATAAGAGGCTTATGGAAGCTTCCTGATGGGAGAGACTGACTGAGGGGAAACTGGGCCTTATTCTGATGGGTGGGGTGCTCAGTAAATCCAATTTTCTGTTGATGGGCGGGGCTGCGTTCCCTCCCTGTTATTAGTGTTAACAGTGAAAGTGAAAGTCGCTCACTTGTGTCAGACTCTGCAGCCCCATGGACTATACAGTCCATGAAAATCTCCAGTCCAGAATACTGGAGTGGGTGTCTGTACCCTTGTCCAGGAGATCTTCCCAATCCAGGGATTGAACCCAGGTCTCCTGCATTGCAAGCAGATTCTTTACCAGCTGAGCCATAAGGAAGCCCCAGCATCATCTAGTTGAATAGAAATGTTTCCCTGGCTGCCTGTGCATGCCAGGTGTCAGTGAGGCGTGTGTTAGAATTCTCTGGGAAGGGTGCTTCAGTCGTGTCCGACTCTTTGCGACCCTGTGGACCGTAGCCTGCCAGACTCCTCTGTCCGTGGGATTCTCCAGGCAAGAATACTGGAGTGGGTTGCCATGCCCTCCTCTAGGTGATCTTCTCAACCCCCGGATCAATCCCTAGTCTCTTAGGTCTCCTGCATTGGCAGGCAATTTTTTACCACTAGTGCCACGTGGGAAGCCCCTTGTTGACACTTGGTAAGTGGTAATCTTGCAGTTTATTTCTGACCAGTGGTAAGCTGACTCTTAACAAAACCATGACATAAGAAAGGTTATTTTTCACACCAGTCACCCTGGCTCCCATCATCAGGTCACAGCTCCCATCTTCAGACATTCAGAGTCGTGATTTAGTGTTTCTCCCCCTCTCCCGCAGCTTACTTTCTGGGGAGGGTGTTATTAACATGCTAATGAAAATTTAGGTTAATGTCTTATCTCTCTCAGGGATGTGTGCATTTCAAACTTTTCTTCTTATGAATGGATAGCGTCAGCTGACAGCAGAGGTATTTGGGGGCCCTTCTGGAAATTACTTCTTGTTAAACTATCTCCCTGATTGTCTGCTAAGGTCTTAGTCTCCAGTCCCAACTCCAGCATGCCCCTCAGATTTCTTTCTCTGGTTCATTTATTCAGCAAATATTTGTATGTGTGATGTGCTAGGCTGGGCACAGGGTGTACCACAAGAAAGTAAAGAAAGGCACAGTTCCTACTGCAGTGGACTTTATAGTCTAATGAGAGGTTCTGTCAAATAATTGTATAAATAAATGTCAAGTTAAAACTGTAGGAAGTGCTAGGAAGGGGAGAACAGAGTGCCCTATACGTATAATAAGGGCTTCAGCCAGAAGATCCAGGACATATTCCCTGGGAAAGTCCTGGAATGAGACAAAAGAATTGATAAGATATGTTGTTTTCCTAGGATTGCCATGAGAAAGTACTGTGGTGACCCAAGGACAAAAGAGCAGATAAAACCAAGGAGGGTCTTGAACCTCAGGAAAAACCAGACCCTTATCGCCCTTCCCTCCCCCATGTTGTTACTATTAACAGAACAGAATCACCTGTCTCCCCTCCGTCCCCACAGGGAGGAGGTATTTGCCCTGCTCTCCCCCACCCAGTATACCTGCCTCATCCAACCAGCAAATGACCCGCAAGACCCTTGTACCCTGGGTATAAAAGTGGACTAAGGACCCCTGTTCGACATCGGTCCTCCCTTGAGCTGGCCCGCTGTTCTAACAATGTCTCCCACTCTAATAAACTTTATTTTCCTCTCATTCTGTCTCGTGTCTGGAAATTCTTTTCCAACCCGCGCCCGGACCATGACAAGTACCAAAAATTGGGTTGTTTAAAACTCCAGAAATGTATCATTTCGTGACTCTGGAGGTTGGAAGCCTGGAATTGAGGTGTCAGCAGGGCCGTGCGCTCTCTGACGGTTCTGGGGGAGAACTTTGTCTCTGCCAGCTTCCAGTGTGCGCTGGCAACCTCAGGTGTGTTTGGCTTGTGGGTGCAGAGCTCGAGGCACGTGGCCGTCTTCTCTTCTGTCTTCACATTGCCTTCCCTATGGCCTTGTCTGTCTCTGCCCAGATGGCCCCTTTGGAATAAGAACATCGGTCCTATGGGATTAGGACCCACCCTAATGACCTCGTTTTAAACTTGATCACCTCTATAATAGTTTCCCTGCTGGTTCAGAGGGTGAAGCATCTGCCTGCAGTGCGGGAGACCTGGGTTCAATCCCTGGGTGGGAAAGATCCCCTGGAGGAGGACATGGCAACCCACTCCATTATTCTTGCCTGGGAAATCCCTTGGATGGAGAAGCCTGGCTGGACTACAGTCCATGCGATCGCAAAGAGTCGGACATGACTGAGCGACATCACTTTCACCTCTATAAAGACCCTGTATTCAAACCAGGTCACATTCTTGGGACCTGGGGGTTGGAGCTTCATCATATCTCTTTAGGGGCCAGAATTCAACCCATAACAGGAGTCGGAGTAGAGGAACAGAAGAGTGTTCTAGGCATGGGACGCAGTACACGCCGAGAGGAAGCGTGGCCTCCGAGTTTTACAGAGCAAGGGGACGTGTGGTGCCAGAGGAAGCTGGAATGGAAGTAAAGAGTAGTGGTTAGGCCTGCGTTAGGGACTTTGGTCAAAATGTGAAAGCAGTGCAGCTTCACTGGAGAATTTCAGCAGGTATTAGACATGATCCGATCTGCACTTTGAGAAAATCCCCCTGGCTGCAGTATGCAGAGCGGGTTGGTGACCCCAGAAAGGGTGCAAGTGCACCGCTTAGGAAGCTTCTGCAACAGAGCAGGTGAGAGAAGAAGGGGTGTAGAGGGAACTGGTTGCAGAAAGTAAAATCCGTGAGCCTCAATGATCGACCAGATGGAGGATGGAGGAGGCAATGGTCAAGGATGATTCCGTCCTAGATTTCTGACTCATTTGCCTAAATGCACTAATGAAGCAGGTTAGGGGCAAAATTGGGAGATCAGTTTGGGTATGTTAGGCCCGGGGTGCCCCGCTTGGAATCGTCGGCATTTATAGATCTGGGGCTTAGAGGGAAGGTCCCAGCTGAAGATGAAAATCAGAATCACTGGCATGTATGTGATAACTGACGGTGTGCAAGAAAGCCCGCAGGGGGACGAGGAGAGGGCTGAGGGCAATGATGGGAGAACGCCCACAGAGGAAATTAAGGCTGAGCAGCCAGAGGGGGGAGGGGGAAACCAGAGAGCAGGTGGCTTCAGAGAAGCCGGGAAGAAAGAGGGAGGGGTCCAACAGAGCCGAGAGAGTCCAAGCCTCCCTGGGAGGCAGGAACGCGGAAGTGATCCATGAGCTTCAGCCAGGCTGAAGGGGTCTGAGGAGTGGGAGGAAGGGGATGAAGACCTCTGCACGGACACCCGCACTTTGGGACTTGCCCGGTGGTCCGGTGGTTAAGAATCCAGCTTCCAATGCAGGGGACACAGGTTTGATCCTCGAGTAGGCAGCTAATCCTGCATGCCAGCGGGGCGGCTCAGCCCAGGGGCCACGACCAGAGAGGCCAGCACGCTGTCGCTGTGTAGAAGCAGAGCAGACGGCCAGCGTCTGCATGTTTTCCTACAAGTGTCCACGCAAATCATTTTTCCCTCCTCTCACCCCTGGGCAAGGGGAGGGTGGCAAGTGGGAAGTAAGTGACATTTTCTAGAACAAGACCTATAAAAGGTGGCGGCCGCAGCGGTGTTCGTCCACTGCTTGCACGCCCCCCCGCCCGTTTCCTGTGTGTTTCCCTCGTCGACAGGAGTCAGCCTCCGAGGAGCAGGGTCCCTCCTTGTGACCGCTGACGGAGGGGCGCCCACGGCCTCCCTCCCGGGGGCTCCCCATGCCTCTCTCTCAGAGGGCCCTGGGAACTGGGCTGATGCTTCAGGCCAGGGCAGGTGTTTCCTGCTCCTGTCTAAGAGACTCTAATCTGGCACCTGCTGTAAATATAAGACCCAAAGGCCAAGTCTTCAGTCAATCAGTTTGCTAAGATACACCCCCGTGGCAAAAGTGAAAGTTACTCAGTGGTGTCCAACTCTGCGACCCCGTGGACTGTAGCCCGCCAGGCTCCTCTGTCCATGGGATTCTAGGCAAGAACACTGGAGTGGGTAGCCTCTCCCTTCTCCAGGGGATTTTCCCAACCCAGGGATAGAACCCAGGTCTCCCACATTGCAGGTGGATTCTTTACCATCTTAGCCACCAGGGAAGCTAATCATTTCCACTTTGAAAAATAAAACTGTGATTTTCAGTCACTTCAAGGCACATCTTTTGTATTTTTATTCTGAGGCAGTAAAAAAAAGAAGTTTTATATATATATATATATATATATTTTTTTTTTTTCCCCATGCCATGGTCTAATTATGCCCAACCCAGCACAAAATCCACCTAGTCCTCTTCATGAGGGTGATGATTCTTTTTGTCCTATTCCCCATGTCTGGCTCCTTCTATCTTTTAAAATTCTGAGTTGACTTGGTCCTTAACATAAGCGGTCCTGGGGCTCCTCCTGTGCTCCATCCTGCATTTCACGGACAAGGCTTCACGTCATGGGCGTGAACCTGTGGACCAGCCTTCGGCCTCACCTGCTGGTAAAAACTGAACCCGAGCTGGAGGCAGGTCAGGAACATGCTGGTTCACACTGGTGTAAATGGGCTTAGGGTTTCTGCGAAAGTCTTCCTTTCTTATACTTTTATTTTTCTCTTGAAAATATTGCATAAACATTTCCTGTATTTCTTTTTACTGTAAAAGATTTTTTAAAATATGAAGTGTTTAAAGCAAGATATAAGAAAAATGTATCTGCTATCTCTCTTCCCTGCACTCCCCTTATCAACTCCATTTGTGATTTCCTTAGTGGGATTTACATCTTTTCAAAATCGTTTCTGGGTACAAACACTTAAATGTTCTAAAGGTATACTATATATTACATATATAAGTCTGTATATGTTTATTTTACATATCTTTATATATGTATATAGCCCCATGGGAAGATGACTCAGTGATGAAGAATCTGCCTGCCAATGCAGGAGACGCCAGAGACACGGGTTTGATCTCTGGGCCAGGAAGATGCCCTGGAGGAGGAAATAGTAACCGGTTCCAGTATTCTTACCTGAGAAATCCCATGGACAGTGTAGCCTGTTGGGCTCCAGTCTATGGGGTCGCAAAGAGTCAGACTTGACTTAAAGATGGAGCATGAATGCATATGTGTATATATATATACATATTTTATATATTTATCATATTATATTTTATATATAATACATATAAATGTGTACATAGGTATATTACATAGATATATATACACATTCATGATGGTTCTTTTTACATGAGCAAGATCAAATCATACATATCATTCTATGACTTGGTTTTAATTAATATATTTTTGCAGACTTTCCCTCCCTCTCTGCAAAGTGTTCCATAATATATATGTATCATTCTGTAACCAGCTTCCTATTGATATTTTTGCTGTAATTGATAATACTGCAGTGGTCAGTGTTTCTCTTACTTTTTGTCCATATGCAGAAGTATTTCTTTCAGTTAGATTCAAAGAAGTGGTATCCCGGGCACATGCATTCAGATTTTCAGAAGACGTCGGTAGCATCCTTTCTCCTCCACATGTTCGTTCACGTGGTGCTGCCTGGAACTCCCCATCCTGGCTGGACTAACCCTCCCAGCTTCTCAGGGAAGGAGCCAGCGTGGGGGCTGGGGCCTGGTGGGCGGCATGGCCCACACTGCTGGAGTAGTTCCTTCAGACAGAGAGCAGAGAAAGCTTGGAACCGTGGCAAAAGCAAAAGACCAGGAAGAGCTGCCAACACAGGTACAATCTTGGTTTGCTTGCATGTAAATTAACTTCTTCTAAGGCTTTACCCAGTGGTATAAGCTGGGATAACTGGCTAAACTGTATTTAGGAAAAAAATAAAGTTTGGTTTCTATTCTACACCATACCTTGTGTGCAATTTCAGATAAATTAAAAAATTTAGTAGTTATCTGTTTGGGGAGGAATTATCACTGATTTTCATTTTATTACTCTTGATTGTCTATAGCTTCTGAATATTTCACGTATTATTAAAGTTATGTTTTGAAGAATTGAATATCTTCCATGTACTATTTCTAATTCATCAATCTCTCTTTAACTCTAAAATTATTAGAACACTACCCTCTTTCGTAGAATCTCCTATTTGAGGGTCATTTTTTGGGAAATCTTTGGTAAGTAGAGGTGATAAGTCTTGCCTTAAAAATGTGAAAGAATAGACCTAGACAAAAGAAAACCTTTGTAATAAAATTGTATTATGATTTATGACATGAGACACATTGTATAATGTTTAAATGGATCCTAGAAATACAGACATGCTCCCAGAAATACATTGTGAGTATATTTCTGGCTCATTATTATGCGTAAGTAAATACTGTTGTCAATGTCCAGGAATGTAACAAATATTAACACCACTCTTTTAACTCCCCCAAATATTTATGGATTATATTGTGAATTAAGAAAAACCATATCGGGATGGGGAACACGTGTAAATCTATGGCTGATTCATATCAATGTATGACAAAACCCACTGAAATGTTGTGAAGTAATTAGCCTCCAACTAATTAAAAAAAAAGAAAAAAAAAGAAAAACCATATCACTTTCATTTGTTAGCCTTTCTTGAACTGAGAATTAGTTCACTCATGCAATTTACTTTTTTTTAAATTTACTTTTAATTTACTTGGTTTTACTCAAAACTATTTTTCTGCAAATTAAAACTGAGCTCTCCTTGCAGAAGGATATCCCTCAGACGCCCTGAACATGACTCATTCCCCCTCTTGTTCTCATCTTTGATCGTGGCTGCAGGATATGCTTTCCAGTGAAGATGGTTTTGCTTATCAAGTCCTCAAAGAAAAGTGTCATTTCCATGTGGATGAATAGTCAGTTTTAATTAGTTTATTATTTGGGGTTTGATGAAAGACTTTCATGGATATTTGAGATACCCAAGTGGAGGACAATTGTTAGACAGTCACGTACTCTTTATTCTATACACTTTATGTGGGGCCTACTGGGTGCCAGACTCTGTGCAGCGCCACCCACTGCCTCAGTCCTCTGTTCCCTCACGCCGACTGGGTGCTGAGTGTGGTGTCAGACCCTGAGGACCTGTCCTGAGAGGACCAGTCCTGACAGGTCCAGTGCTGAGAGGGGACCAGTCCTGACAGGTCCAGTGCTGAGAGGGGACCTGTCCTGAGGGGACCAGTCCTGAGAGGGGACCAGTCCTGAGAGGACCAGTTCTCAGAGAACCAGTCCTGAGAGGGGACCAATCCTGAGAGAGAATCAGTCCTGAGAGAGGACCTGTCCTGAGGGGACCAGTCCTGAGAGGGGACTTATCCTGAAAGGGGACCTGTCCTGAGAGGACCAGTTCTGAGATGGGACCTGTCCTGATAGGGGACCTGTCCTGAGAGGACCAGTCCTGAGAGGGGACCTGTCCTGATAGGGGACCTGTCCTGAGGGGACCAGTCCTGAGAGGGGACCAGTCCTGAGAGGACCAGTTCTCAGAGAACCAGTCCTGAGAGGGGACCAATCCTGAGAGAGAATCAGTCCTGAGAGAGGACCTGTCCTGAGGGGACCAGTCCTGAGAGGGGACTTATCCTGAAAGGGGACCTGTCCTGTGAGGACCAGTTCTGAGATGGGACCTGTCCTGATAGGGGACCTGTCCTGAGAGGACCAGTCCTGAGAGGGGACCTGTCCTGAGAGGGGACCAGTCCTGAGAGGGGACTTATCCTGAGAGGGGACCAGTCCTGAGAGGGGACCTGTCCTGAGAGGACCAGTTCTGAGAGGGGATCAGTCCTGAGGGGACCTGTTCTGAGGTGGCCATGTTGCTCTTCACCCTCGCTGGGCTCCCTGTGCCCCAGATGCAGAGGAGCGCCGACAGGGACCCTGAGCAAAGTTCGCGGGGGCAGCGGAGTGGGGAGTGGGCTCCGAAAGGCTGAGGGGTTGAGAGGAGTTTTCTGAGTCCCACAGCATGAGAACAGGCTTTGTCGTGAAGGTGAGGTTATCACCCTGAGGGCAATGCCAGAGAAGGAGATGCTGGAGCTGGGCAGGGGCCCAGGGATGGAGGAGGGGAGAGGACAGCACAGTGTGTGCTGAAGGTCAGACACGCAGTCCTGGTCCCTGCCTTTGGGAGGTCAGAAAAACGGGAAAAAGCCCACATCCCCAGGAGTCCAGTGGCTTCACTCCGCACTCCTATTGTAGGGAGCCCAGGTTCAATCCCTGATCAGAAAACTAGATTCCACATGCTGCAATTAAAGATCACGCAGGCCTCGACTGAGACCCAGTGCGGCCAAATAAATAAATGAATGTTAAAAAAATAAATAGAGGGCTTCGCTGGTGGCTCAGTGGTGAAGAGTCCGCCCTCCAACACAGAAGACACGGGCTTGATCCCTGGTCCGAGAAGATCCCTCGTGCTGCGGAGCACCGAGGCCTGTGTGCTGCAACAACTGAGCCCAGAGCTACAACGACCGAGCCCAGGACCGCAGCGACCGAGCCGTGTGCAGCAACTGCAGGAGCCTGTGCGCCCTGGCGCCTGTGCTTTGCAACAGGAGAGGCCCCCGCAAAGGGAAGCCTGCGAACAGCAGCTGGAGGGTGCCCCCCACCCTGCCCCCTGCTTGCTGCAACTAGAGAAAAGCCCGAGCAGTAATGAAGACCCGGCACAGCCAAAAATAAAAAATAAATAAAATTTTAAAATAAACAAAAATTAAAAATATATTGAAAATAATATAATAAATAAATTCCAAGGCTTTGTGACTTGGGGGTCTTCCTTAACTTTTCCTGTGTGTGTGTGTGTGTGTGTGTGTTTTAATAATTTTATTTACAGGAATAGTTAAGGAAGACTCCCAAGTCACAAAGCCGTGGAATTTCCCTGGGAGGGTGGGTATCGGTAATGTCCCAGGACATGGGGACAGGCTTGGTAGAAATGAACACTTTGAGGTTTGTGAGAACCTGGCTGAGTATACAACAGTTCGAAGGTAGTGGAGAGGCTGGCCCAGAGAAGGTTTGAGAGGCGTCTGTGCCTAAGAGCTTCACTTACGTAAGAGTTAGAAAAGAGCCTAATGTCTTAGACTCTCAGACTCTCATTCTAATGATTAGACTGACAGAGCCACTCTCTCATTTCCATTGTTTCAAATGACTTATCCCATAAAGGGACACTGCCAGCAGTGGGTAATCACAGCCCTATAACTGAATTCTATCATCTGGGGAGTTTGGAAATGTAGTGTCCTAGGTCCTAACCCTGGAGAAGATTCAGTGAGTGAGACAGACAGAGACATTTCATGTTCACCAGATATCCACCCTCTTCACCTTTCTTCTCAGCTCTTGGCAGTGGATGAGGTCATGCGACAGGTTCTGGCCGATAGACGATGAGTCGATGTGCCAGGAGTCACCCTGATGGGCTTCACCTGCTGCATCAACAGCAAGAGGCCTCATCTCCATGGTGGAGCCACCAGAGAGAAACAACCTGTGTCCCTGAGCCCTGGTGAAAATGAGACGCCCAGAAGGACTCTCAGAGCTAGAAGGAAACCTTTCAAGGTGGACTCACTGACTGTCTAGTTTGTGTCTATTTCTGCAGCATGGTCTGGCCAGTCCTGGCCAGTACAGCCTGACTTCTGCCTGCCAGAAACCAGTTTTACAAATGTACACTATTGGTGATTCTGGGGCAGTGGCCCACGGACCACACTTTGTGACGAGTGACCACACTGGCCTATTGTGATAGCGTAAGTCACATGGGTACCTTAGACTCTTCCTCAACACCCAGAATGTTAGATCTTCCATAAAGGAGGTTTGGCTAGCAAAGGGTGCACTCTTTGAAATGTTAATGATGTATGTCATTGAAGGAAGCATGATTCATTGGAGTGATTAATATATTGGTCACAGTTTGTTGAGCATTTGCTATGTGCCAGGCAAAGTAGATAGGATTGTACACAGGCAGAAAGTGGTACAGTAGGATTTGAGCCCAATTCTGTCTGATTCCAAACTTTTGCTTTGACTCATATGCTCTTAATTTGCAAACTCTACTCCCCTAACCTTTTAGAGCTAGGGTCCTGTGATTGAGGGTGACTTTAGTGCCACTTTGTGGATTGTGGCTCCGATGATAAAGAATCTGCCTGCAGTGCGGGAGACCTGAGTTCAGTCCCTAGGTTGGGAAGATCCCCTAGAGAAGGAAATGGCAACTCACTCCAGTCTTCTTGCCTGGAGAATCCCATGGACAGAGGAGCCTGGCGGGCTGCAGTCCATGGGGTCTGTACACGACTGAGGGACTTCACTTTCTTTAGTGCCGCCATCAGAATGACTTGCAAAGGCTGTGGTAATACTCAGTGTTGTGTAACATTAAATAATAAACATTTTCTTAAACCTACTTTATGATTTTCAGCTAAGCATTTTTCAGGGTTTGAAGACAGTTATCTAGCATCCTTTCAACTTCCCTAACAGTAAATGAAGGTTTTTGATTCCCGAGAGCTGCAAAGGAAGTTTGCTGTGGGGTTACAATTCCTTCTGTGGGGATCCCAGACTCTATTGAATTTGTGTATCAATAAACCAAACTGACAGCAAATAATTCCTGGATCCGTAACAGGTCTCTATGCATTGATCATATGTCAAAAAGTCCCAGAAATAGTCTCCACAGAGGAAGACAAATAAGAAATGATTTCACTTACACATGAAACCTGAACAAGCCAAGCCCAAGGAAACAGAGTATACCAGTGTCTGCCAGGAACTGGGGTGTTGTGGGGGGATGAGATGTCGATCAAAGGGCACAGCCTCCCGGTCGTGAATGTGAATGAGTTCCAGGGACTGCTGTGCGGCGTGGAGGCTGCAGTATGGTTCACAGTCCTGTATTGTCTATGCTTCCCCGGTGGCTCGGCTGGTGAAGAGTCTGCCTTCGAGGCAGAAGACCTGGGTTCCATCCCTGGGTTGGGAAGGTCCCCTGGAGAAGGGAATGGCAACCCACTCCAGTATGCTTGCCCAGAGAATTCCATGGACAGACAATGAGGTCACAAAGAGTTGGACACGACTGAGTGGCTCACACGCACATTGTATATTTGAAAGTTACTAAGAGGGTAGGTCTTAAATGTCCTTACCATAAATACACACACACAAATGGTAATTATGTGAGATGATTAACCTTACTGTGGTATTTTGCAATATAAATGTGTATCAGATTATCATATGATACCCCTTAAACTTATACATGTTATATGTCAATTATCTTCTTTTTATTGATTTTATTTATTTTGGCTGGGTTGGGTCTTTTTTGCTGCGAGTGGGCTTTCTCTAGTTGTGGTGAGCAGGGGCTCCTCTCTAGCAGCGGCTTCTCGTTGCAGGGGCTTCTCGCTATGGAAGTGTGGGCTCTATGGCTCCCAGGCTCAGGAGTTGTGGCACTCGGGCTTAGTTGCCCCATGGCCCGTGGGATCTTCCTAGTTCTGGGATCGAACCCATGTCCTCTAAATTGGCAGATACATTCTTAACCACTGGACCACCAGGGAAGTCTAATTATCTTTTAATAAAGCTGAAAAATGGTCTCCAGATGAACAGTCTATATAGTTCATCCTCTCTTGATTCTCAACAACGCAGTGTTCTCATCTACTTAAAAGTAGAACTGTCTCTCCTTGTGCTACTAGACCCAAGTCTTCTCCCAAGTCATGTAGTTTTGCATTTTGCTCCTTCTCCTGGGAAGGTGCCAGGACAACCTGATTCATGGATGCACAGTGAACAGCCACAGCCACTCAGAACCAGAGCTCAACTAATCAGTGGATGGCAAAGCAGGAAGTGGAAATGCTTAAGTAATCATAACAACAACAACAGCAAAAAAATACCTTTAATGTTTTCTCAGTAAAAGAAACTGTTGTCCCAACAGACCATGGATGTGCTTTTTAAACTCGGTTAAATGTCAGATCAGCTAACAGGGTCCAACATTGACAAGCATTCAAAGGGACTTTTTCTTATCAACAGAGAATCTTGTTGCAAAATCATTGTCTACAGTTGTTGGTACTCTTGTTAGAAACCTTGACTAAAAGGCCCTCTGGGTCTATTTTTCCCTTGACTTCCCTTCAGAAATGGGTAGCATGGAGGGAAACGTTACCGTGGGATACCATGCCAGGAAAAATTATTTACCCTGCTGTTGCTACAAAACTTGGCTAGTTGGTTGATATAATTTAATGCCAACTCCCAGAGTAATCAAAAATTAGAAGAATGATTTAGCACCGGCTGATTTTATTTTCTAGGTCTCCAAAATCACTGCAGACGGTGACTGCAGCCACAAAATTAAAAGATGCTTGTTCCTCGGAAGGAAAGCTATGACAAGCCTAGACAGCATATTAAAATGCAGAGAGAACATTTTGCTGACAAAGGTCCATATAGTCAAACCTGTGGTTTTTCCAGTAGTCATGTATGAATATGAAAACTGGACCATGAAGAGGGCTGAGTGCTGAAGAATTGATGCTTTCGAATTGTGCTGGAGAAGACCCTTGAGAGTCCCTTGGACTGCAAGGAGATCAAACCAGATAATCCTAAAGGAAATCAAGCCTGAATATTCATTGGAAGGCCTGATGTGAGGCTGACACTCCAATACTTTGGTCACCTGATGCGAAGACCCTGATGCTGGGAAAGACTGAGGGCAGGAGGAGAATGGGGCGACAGAGGATGAGACAGTTGGATGGCATCATCGACTCAATGGACACAAGTTTGAGCAAACTCCAGGAGATAGTGAAGGACAGGAAATCCTGGTGTGCTGCTGTCCATGGGGTCGAAAAAAGTTGGATACAACTTAGCATCTGAACAACGACATGAAATATCAGGGCTTCTTAGGCAGCACTAAGGTTAAAGAATCTACCTGCCCATGCAGGAGACGTGGGTTTGATCCCTGGGCTGGGAATATGCCCTGGAGAAGGAAATGGCAAACCACTCCAGTATTCTTGCCTGGAAAATCCCATGGACAGAGGAGCCTGGCAAGCTACAGTCCATGGGGTCACAAAGAGTCAGACACGACTTAGCGACTAAATAGAACAAACATAAAATATTTCCAAGTATGATTTGCTCAAGTTCCATTTTCAAACAAATGGTCCTGGAAGAAAATTACTCCTGCTGTTCCAAAGGGTCCCATCCAGGAACCCACATCTTGCCTGCCGTGAGAAGCCACAGAGACAGGAATTTATCCCGGGTGGAAAGTTCACTGAACATGCTGTGCTGACTATTTGAAAATTACTTGTTCCAAAAGCCCTTCAGAAACCAGTAATTCTATTAGCTTGGCTTCTGGAATGGTTTCCTACCTGCAGTAAAAAGTAATTATGACTGTCAGCCAGCAAATAATTGCTCCAATGTCTAAATGAATGGCGAGTTTTCTCTGGAAGAAATAACTGTTCCTCAGTGAGTCAGCTCAGCCCATGTCTCAGCTTCAGTTGCTGATGACCTGGGCCACCTGCCTGAACCAAAGAGGAGAGAGGAAAGGGCCGCGGGAGCTCTAATTGGTGGAAACAAGGCAGGATGGGGACTCTCCAAAGCCTGTGAGCTGCCAGGCTTTTGTGAGCCAGCCAAAGGAGCCCTCGGCCATCACGGCTCTTGAGGCTCATGAAGACACGGCACCTGAGGCAGCTTTCAGGTCAAAGACTTGGTCACTGACAGGGAAACCGAGTCCCATAAAACTGAGCTCCCTTACGGAATTTATGATTAACCTCTCCATTCAAAACCTCAGTCCCTTTCCTGTCCCCTCTGACCTCAGTTCTTTGCCAACTGAACACTTCATCAGAGTCAGATGACGAAGATCGCTGTTGTCGCTAACTCTAACATAGTAAAATTGCTGTTAGCCAGATCATTGCTAACAGAAAGTCTTAGGGCAAGATGAGCTCACAGATGCCTGAACCATGGATCATCTGGCCAGAGAATCGCAAACAGAGACATCCTGACTCCCGAAACAACGATTAGGAAATGTCACAGAAATGTCACAAGAAGATGATTAATTCCAGGTTCTTTGTTCTTCCCCTTGAACACAGTCCTGACTCAGAGACCAAGATGGAGTGGATCTGAGATTGATTTCCTACTCCCTTGCGTGGTGGTGGTTTAGTCGCTCAATCGTGTCTGACTCTGTGTGACCCCCTGGGCTGTAGCCCACCAGACTGCTCTGTCAGTGGGATTTCCCGGACAAGAATACTGGAGTAGGTTGATATTTCCTTCTCCAGGGGATCTTCCTGACCCAGGGATCAAACCCGGATCTCCTACCTTGCAGGCGGTTTCTTGATCGACAGCCACCAGAGAAGCCCTTGCTGCAAGTAAATGCTGCTGCTGTGAGCACATGCTGTCGGAGTTTGGCTTTCTGTGCGGTGGGCCTCACTCTAGAACAGCATCGAAAACTGCTGTCGCCCCGGCCTCCTCCTCCCATCCTCTGCCAGGCTCACTGCATTTTCAAGGGAGTCTAGTAGACAGGAGTCCTGCGCCCACAGCCGGGTGATGTTGGCAAGGGGCATCCAAGACCGTTTCCAGAGGAAAGGAATGGAAAGGTTTGGCAGGGGCAGGAGGTCACTTTGTGAAAGGGAAACTTCCAGTCGACTGGAGCCAGGCTTTCCCCATCATCCTCAAAGGCCCAGGTGCTCAGGAGTCCTGAGGCACCACACCCTCACTTCCCGAGCGGCCGGCTCCCCCACGTCACTGTCAGCTGGCCGCACGGGGAGTCAGCACTCGTCCTCTGGATCAGGGTGCGGTCCCAGCTTTTGGATCTTCCAGGCATCTGCCTCGTCACGTGTGCGACGAGAAGAGCCGTGATGGCCGAGGGCTCCTACTTGGAATTTCTCTAGATGTGGGGCAGAGCTGGGCGGTGTGGTCTGAACACTGATGGGCTGCTAGGAAGCCAGCTTTGGGGCTGAGGATGTTTCAAGGACTCCCGGGATTTCCTGATGGTCCACTGGCTAAGGCTCCGTGCTCCCAGTGCTGGGGGAACCGGGTTCCATCTCTCGTCAAAGAACTAGATCTCGCCTGTCACAACTAAGAGTTCGCGTGCCCCAACTAAAAGGTCCTGCTTGCCCCAAGTAAGACCCGGCGCAGCCAAATACATAAATGTTTGTTTTAAAATAAATAAATAAAAATAAAGAGCTCGGCCTTCCCTGGTGGTGTGGTGGATGAGACTCTGCCTGCCGACGCAGGGGACGTGAGTTTGACCTCGGGTCTGGGAAGGTCGCAGCCAGCCTGTGAGTGACAGCCACTGACCCTGCGCCCTGGAGCCTGGGAGCCCCACCTCCTGACGCCCGTGCTCCCAGAGCCCGCGCGCCACAGCACGGGGGACGCCGCAGTGAGGAGCCCGTGCAAGCCTGCGCACAGCAGCCGAGACCCAGAGCCGCCAAGTCAATAAGCAAATACGCCCGAAAAACAAATGAATAAAAATCAGGGGCTCCTGTGCGTGGCGGTCCAAAGAGCACAGCGAAGCCCTGCGGGGACGGGCGGGGAGTCCAGAACCTGCCTTCAGCTTGGTGGCCGCTCGGTGATCAGGCAGAAGCAGCCTAGGGGAGGCTCTGTGCCTCGAGGCCGGGACCCCGGTCGGCTGCCGCTGACAGACGCGCCCAGCCCCGGCTCCGCCGGTTGTCCTCCGCAGCTGGAGACAAGCGCCGGTGGAACGCGGCATCGCCCGGGGCCTGGAGGAGGCACAGCCCCGCCTGCCGGGCCGCCCGCGTCCTGCTTGTTCCGCCGGCGCAGTGACCCCTACTTGGGCGGCTCCCAGCTGCCTGCCTCGGTAGCAGCCTCTTCCGCTGTGCGCCGGCCTGTTTCTTGTTCTCTCTGCGGCCCTAGTTTAATATTAATATTGACTCATAATATTAAACACCTAGCTTAACTGCGGACACAGTTTCTCCTTAGAGACCAACAGTGATGGTTCAGAATGTGTTGCTAGGAAGACGTGAATTCTTTCCTAAATAATTATGCCTGGGGTGAGTTGCATGGGTAACAGTAATTAAGGAAACGCTTGTGATACTGAGTTACTAATCATTAACGCAACGTGTACTTTTCCTCTCTCTACTGTAGATTGACTTTATCATCATATCCCTGAAAAAGGTTAATAGAAAGATGTATATTTAATAGACACCTGTTAAGGATGTCAATTGACTTTTTGTTCACCGCTTTAAACCACTTTCAACTCCAGTTGAAAGTTTTTCTAAATTATAATTTTTGAGGCAAAGACTAGGGAAATAATTCACATACTTTTTGCAAAGTACTTTGTTCACAATATTTTGCAGGCAAATTTTAACCGTATGAAGCTCCCATGCCCCCATCAGATGTCTTGTGTCAAATGTAACATTGCACATTTTTTCTGTAAGGGTTCAAATGGGCTCTTTGCAGAGCCCGGGCCCGGCCCCTGAGTGCTGCAGACACACTGGGCTTAAACACTTGACTATTTTCGCTTGTGTTTACCTTGGAGAGCTCTTTCACTCGCAAGGTTGAAACCTTGGAGAGCTCTTCCTTTTTCAAGGTTTTCAACTCCATGGAGACGTTTCCAGTCCTGTAGACCCCAGGGCCCACATGTTGTGTGTTTGGCTGGTCCTTGAACTGTGGGGTGGGGATGGGTGTGGGGAGAGACAGGGGATGCGTTCTAGGCAGGGAAGCAGCTAATTAGGAATAAGAGGGGTGTGGTAGAAGCGCTGAGTGGCTCCTGTGGGCTGGAGGATGGGAGAGAATCAAGGATGGTGACCCTCCTGTTCCACTGATGGTCTGTGGAGTGGTATTAGTAAGCAGGAAGGACAGTGAGGTCAGGGGGTCAGCCCAGAGGCTGCCTGACTGTTGCAAGTATAACTTAAGGAGAGTATCGATTAAAATGACAGGCCATTTCCAGCCCTGTGGATCAGAGGGTCATGGACCCTTTGAGAATATAATGAAAACCATGGGTGATTCCCAGAAAAATATTCACACATGTACCAAGTGTGATGTGTGACCTTGGAGGGCTGGTTCATGGATTCCCGTAGGGGATTTGGGATCCCCAAAGAATACAGGAATGTTTGCAGTGAAATTGGTCGGAGTCAGTAGGGAGACTCTGGGAAAGAAGGAAACACATTTTCAGACAACGGGACAGGTGAGTGAGGTGTGCTCGGGACACCTGACACCTGTCTGGGGCTGTGGGGAAAGGCCAGGCAGCCTAGCTGGAGGTGAGGACCTGAGTCATTTGATTCCATTACAAAGAGTTTACATTTTGAGAATGAACGGGTTCCCTGAATAAACAATAAGCAGAAAGCAATCGAGTATTTCCCAATATAAATGCTAGAGGCAATATTTATGCAGATGATCCTCCTAGAGGAGTTTGCAATCCTTGTGATAAAAGTCACACAAAAGAAATAGACACTAAGTGAATCCTTAAGTAAGTGCGTTCATTCATATTCATAATGAAGCTTAAAAATTAAATGTAAGATGAAGGCTACATAAAGATCAGGATAAAAGCTGACCATCTAAAATCATAGTTACTAAGACAAGCTTAAGGTGAACAGGTACATCAAGAGGTCTCAGGCTGTCAACGCTGCTTTCACAGCGTCTGCAAGGGAAGGGGTGGTGGCAGGTCAGCTCAGCAGGCCTCTGCCATCCGGGCTTCTCTGCCGATGTCACCCCCAGTTGGCAGCTGGGGCAGCAGCATCTTTTGACCCCGTCTCCTGCAGTCCAGGTGGGGCATTTGGGGACTGACCTCTTGGGAGCAAACATGTAGCAGTAAGCTGCTCTCCCGGAAGAGATAAGGGGAAATGATGTGATTAGTTCCCCAAGTATCCAGGGCTGCTGTCCACTCTCTGCAAGAAATCACAACTCTGACATTTGTTTGGGGAATTCACTACTTCTAACTGGGGCCAAAGTGAGCCACCTGTCTTGGAGACTAAGGGTGGGACATATCCCTGAATCTTCCCTCGGTCACCCTCCCAGGTTGTTGCCACCTTCTTGCAGGGTCTGGAGGTCACCAGGCAGGCTGTGCAGGGCCCTGAGTAGGTCTAGGGTGGAGCTGACCACAGTATATCCACAAGTCACCCAAGCTGGAGATGAAAGAGTTGTGACTTTCTAGGTACCTTTATGGAGAAGGCAATGGCACCCCACTCCAGTTCTCTTGCCTGGAAAATCCCGTGGATGGAGGAGCCTGGTAGGCTGCGGTCCATGGGGTCACTAAGAGTCGGACATGACTGAGCGACTTCACTTTCACTTTTCACTTTCCTGCATTGGAGAAGGAAATGGCAACCCACTCCAGTGTTCTTGCCTGGAGAATCCCAGAGACGGGGGAGCCTGGTGGGCTGCCGTCTATGGGGTTGCACAGAGTTGGACACGACTGAAGAGACTTAGCAGCAGCAGCAGCAGGTACCTTTAACCTCTGTTCACTACAACCTATGCTGGGTCTTTTCATCCAGGCTCTTCAGATAACCCAAAAGCAGAGACTTTAAAACGAATTTCCTGGGTACTTCCGGGTAGTGATTTACTCGCCAAGATACTTGTGCCACTTTCCAGGGGCTGCGTCGCTTTTAGGACCCATTTGGTGGTTATGGCACAGAAAGTCTAATAGCTCTTCTGCTCCTCACAGCTTGCAACAACTGGATCCTGTGGCTTATTTGTTTTTACAGCACTTATCTCTGATCAGAGAACAGCGAATGACAAGAGAGGTGACTCAAGCCAGGGATTCCAGTGTCTGGTCATGTTAATGGATGAACCATCTTATCGGATGAACTGTAACTGTACAACCTTCATATGAAAAGACCCTGATGCTGGGAAAGATTGAAGGCAGGAGGAGAAGGGGACAACAGAGGATGAGATGGTTGGATGGCATCACTGACTCAGTGGACATGAGTTTGAGTAAAGTCCGAGAATCGGTGATGGACAGGGAGGCCTGGCGTGCTGCGGTCCATGGGGTCGCAAAGAGTTGGACATGACCGAGCGACTGAACTGAACTGAATTGAACTGAATGTTTGGAGTGACGACTCTGAGATACATACCATCCTGCTTTACTGAGGAAGGATCAGGTAAGAAATCCACCAGGTCTTATAAACGTTATTTACAAGAGTTGACGTAGGGCTTCCCTGGTGGTCCAGTGATAAGCGTCTGCCTTGCGATGTAGGGTACGCTGGTTCTCGCTCTCGGCCGGGAAGGTCCTGCATGTGGTGGGGCAACGAAGCCCGTGAGCCACGACACGTGAGCCTGCGCTCTGGAGCCTGCATGCCACGGCCGCTGACGGCCTTGTGCCCGAGAGCCTGCGCTTTGTGAAAAGAGAAGCCCCTGCCAGGAGAGGCCCGTCCATGGTAACCAGAGAGCTGCCCCTGTGCAGCAACCAAGACCCAGAGCAGCCAAAAGACACATTTGTAATAGATATATATTTTAAAGAGAGTTGATATAAAATAAGATTTTCTTCTTGACTCAAAAGCAAAATTTCCTGAACTGCCTTGCTCTTCTCGGCTGGAGGAAGCAGGGCCGGCATGGTGCAGACCTGTCCTGGGTGAGGAGCTGCAGGAGGGGTTTATACAGGCCTCATCAAAGGGCTGGTTCAAATCAAGGAGGGGGCGGGAGACTGTGACCATCAGAGAGGCCACCCTGAGCGTAGGTGCAAGGGTCTATGCTCTGCTCAGTCGTGTCTGACTCTCTGTGACCTCATGGACTGTAGCCCGCCAGGCTCCCCTGTCCCTGGGATTCTCCAGGCAAGAATACTGGAGTGGGCTGCCCTGCCCTCCTCCAGGGGATCTTCCCCACCCAGGGATCGAACCTGGGTCAGGAAAGATTGTAAGCAGGGAACAGGATTGGGGAAAAGAAAGGAGGGGTCATGAGACTTCCCTGGCAGCCCAGTGGTTAAGACTCCATGCTCCTGATGCAGGGGGCATGGGTTCAGTCCCTAGTTGGGAAACTGAGATCCTGAATGTAGCAGAGCACAGCCTGAAGAAAAGCGGCGGACGGCAGGGGAGGGAGGTGGTCAGGCCAGGTGGATGCTTGTACGACAGATAGTGACTGAGGACCAGCCCTGTGCCCAAGGAGGTGATGGCTTTGCAGGGGCACCTGTTCTAATTGGAGGTGACCAAAGGACTGAGGGCAGATTCACCAGCTAAGAGAAGCCAGAACAGAATGAAGAAAATTCTAGAAAACAGAGGTTATATTTTTGAGACAGGAATAAAATTCCTAACACTAGAGCTTGAAGTCTCTTGTGTGAGTTGAACTTTTGCATCAGAGTATTGGAGCTTCAGCTTCAGCATCAGTCCTTCCAATGAACACCCAGGACTGATCTCCTTCAGGATGGACTGGTTGGATCTCCTTGCAGTCCAAGGGACTCTCAAGAGCCTTCTCCAACACCACAGCTCAAAAGCATCAGTTCTTCAGCGCTCAACTTTCTTCACAGTCCAACTCTCACATCCATACATTACTATTGGAAAAACCATAGCTTTGACTAGACAGACCTTTGTTGGCAAAGTAATGTCTCTGCTTTTTAATATGCTGTCTAGTTGGTCATAACTTTCCTTCCAAGGAGTAAGTGTTTTTTTATTTCATGGCTGCAGTCACCATCTGCAGTGATTTTAGAAACCAAGAAAATGAAGTCTCTCACTGTTTCCATAGTTTTCCCATCTATTTGCCATGAGCTGATGGGACCAGATGCCATGATCTTTGTTTTTTGAATGTTGAGCTTTAAGCCAACTTTTTCACTCTCCTCTTTCACTTTCAAGAGGCTCTTTGGTTCCTCTTAGCTTTCTTCCATAAGGGTGGTGTCATCTACATATCTGAGGTTATTGATATTTCTCCCAGCAATCTTGATTTCAGCTTGTGCTTCATCCAGTCCAGCATTTCTCATGATGAACTCTGCATATAAGTTAAATAAGCAGAGTGACAATATACAGCCTTGATGTACTCCTTTCCTAATTTGGAACCAGTCTGTTATTCCATGTCCGGGTCTAATTTTGCTCCTTCACCTGCATACAGGTTTCTCAGGAGGCAGGTAAGATGGTCTCGTATTCCCATCTCTTTAAGAATTTTCCACAGTTTGTTATGATCCACACAGTCAAAGACTTTAGCATATTCAATGAAGCACTAGTAGATGCTTTTCTGGAACTCTCTTGCTTTCTATGATCCAACGGATGTTGGCAATTTAATCTCTGGTTCCTCTGCCTTTTCTAAATCCAGCTTGAAAATGTGGAAGCTCTCGGTTCACGTACTGTAGAAGCCTGGCTTGGAGAATTTTGAACATTATTTTGCTAGCGTGTAAGACGAGTGCAATTGTGCGGTAGTTTGAGCATTCTTTGGCATTGCCTTTTTTGGGGATTGGAATGAAAACAGAACTTTTCCAGTCCTGTGGCCACTGCTGAGTTTTCCAAATTTGCTGGCATATTGAGTGCAGCACTTTCACAGCATCATCTTTCAGGATTTGAAATAGCTCAACTGGAATTCCATTACATCCACTAGCTTTGTTCGTAGTGATGCTTTCTAAGGCCCACTTGACTTCACATTCCAGGATGTCTGGCTCTAGGTGAGTGATCACACCATCATGATTATCTGGGTCGTGAAGATCTTTTTTGTACAGTTCTTCTGTGTATTCTTGCCACCTCTTCTTAATACCTTCTGCTTCTGTTAGGTCCATACCGTTTCTGTCCTTTATTGAGCCCTTCTTTGCATGAAATGTTCCCTTGGTGTCTCTAATTTTCTTGAAGAGATCTCTGTGTGCCGTGGTTAGTCACTCACTTGTGTCCGACTCTGTGACCCCATGGACTATAGCCTGCCAGGCTCCTCTGTCCACGGGGATTCTCCCGGCCAGAATGGAATGGATTCCCATGCCCTCCTCCAGGGGATCTTCCCAACCCAGGGATCGAACCCAGGTCTCCCGCATCACAAGGAAATTCTTTACCTTCTGAGCCATGAGGGAAGCCCCGAAGCAATCCTAGTGAAGGTTTATTAGTATGAGCTACACAGCTACATCTCATGCACAGGCTTCCTTCTGGTGTTTCATGTGGTTTGCTCTCAAATTGCCCGAGTAATCCAGGGGCAGCCTGGCCTTCTGGGGTATTAGTGGTGTAGCGCCTTGTCGTCAGGCCTGTTTTTTCTGAGGCACTGACAGGTCTGTCCTTCCTGCCTGTGTTCTCCCTTTTGAAGTGAACCCTTCACGCCCGGTGAAGAGCTTCCCTTTCTATTGGCACATGCCAAGTTCCTGTGGGTGTGGATGCCTGGGCAAGTGGGCCAAGCTGGCTGATGAGGCTGGGCCCCCTGTGGGACAGCTTGTCGGGGCTCCGTCTGGACTCCCACTGAGCCCGTCCGCTGCTTCTGTCGCCTCGCCAACAGCTTCTCTGCGCTCCCCACTGGGCAGCTCACTCTTCCGTGATTGTGGGAGCCGAGCCTCACCTCCCTGTGAGTTTGCTCGCCGGGGCCATGTTCTACACGGATGCTCCTCCTGGCAATGACATAGGACTTTCAAGAGACTGAAAAAAACAAACCAAGCAGCTCTGGAGGACTGCCACCTCTGTGTTCTGTCCCCTCAGCTCTTGGAGCCGAGGGCAGGGCTAGGCATCTTGTCAGTGCTTGTGAAAGAAACAGGGAAAGAAGTCAAATGCATGGTCATGGTTAGGTGTTGGTGCAAACCATGTCCACCACCTCTGGCAGTTCCAAACACTGATAAGAAGATATGACATGTCAGGACTTTCAAAATCTCGGCTGCCACTTGCTCATACACTGAATCCTAGAAATTCTTGCTCTTTAGTTTTGTGGACGACGATGGTTTGTCATGAATGTTTGCAGTGACTCAAGGGCGGGAGATCAGGCTTTCCTGAACCTTCTGTTTCTCAAAGACTCAATTCTGCAAGGTCATTCACAAGCCGACCAACATGGAGTTCAGTGTTCCTGGCTGGCATATTAGAGGTGTTAATTTAGTCCTCTGTCTTTATTACATGATCCCATTTAAAAGAAAAACTCCCTTAGTACCTTTCATCTGATTGCTCAGGGTCTCATGCCAGGATGCATAAAGTTTTACAGTAATTGAAAAATCAGTGAACAACACCCCAGGCAGTAAATAAATCACGAAGTTCATTAATTCAAAACACTGAACGTCAACTTGTAGAACACTATAGCACAGTGTAAAAAACATTACCTAAAGTGTAAAAATGGGAAAGTGGGAATTAATTTTATTTTAATTTTTAATGTACTTTTGACTGCTCAAAAGATATTAAACATTAACATAATTCAGTATATATGCTGGCATTTATTAAACCACTGATTCATGAACAAGTTAAGCAACATATATTTTTTTAAGTATTAAAGATTCAATAGTGATAATTAACTTGAATGTCAAAGTGGAAAACATTATAAGCACATTCTGCAGGATTTCCTGAAGATTATGCAACCCATATGCTGAAGGATTGTGAAAGGTTGCGATTAGCTACTTGATAATCCCAAGAGAGGTTGAAAGACATTATGCTTTCGCTGTTTCAATAAATCAGTTAGTTAAATATTTGAGGATGGTGAAAAATCAGGACATGAGTTTCCATCCTTGATGCCACCTTTCAGCCTAACAGAGAAAGACCTGTTTCTTCTGTTTAGGCAAATCAAGCTGTATCGTGAAGCTTCTGGCTACAACACAACCATCAACCATGCAGAAGAGAGGCACGCTAGAGTGTTGCTTAGTCTGAAGGCCATCACACCAGGTGACATTTCCTCATGAGGTCTTTAAACTTGAGGGACCTAGTCGTGTATGGATGTGAGAGTTGGACTATAAAGAAAGCGGAGCGCCGAAGAACTGACGCTTTTGAACTGTGGTGTTGGAGAAGACTCTTGAGAGTCCCTTGGACTGCAAGGAGATCCAACCAGTCCATCCTAAAGGAGATCAGGCCTGGGTGTTCATTGGAAGGACTGATGTTGAAGCTGAAACTCCAGTACTTTGGCCACCTGATGTGAAGAGCTGACTCATTGGAAAAGTCCCTCATGCTGGGAAAGATTGAGGGCAGGAGGAGAAGGGGACGACAGAGGATGAGATGGTTGGATGGCATCACCGACTCAATGGGCATGAGTTTGGGTAGACTCTGGGAGTTGGTGATAGACAGGGAGGCCTGGTGTGCTGCAATTCATGGGGTCGCAAAGAGTCGGGCATGACTGAGTGACTGAACTGAACTGAACCTTGTATTTTGGTTCTTTAAGTACAAAAACTACCTCAAAATTAGTAGAAAATTGCGATGATTTTTTCACTAAAAAGAAAGAACTGTCACTCTGGGGACTGAATTAGTGGATAAACCAAACAGGGATTAAACTAACATATGCTGTTATGTTGGTTCTCTTTCCTGGTTGTGAGAGTGAATTTATTTGTGAAACTCCATTTAGTTGGTGTTGGAATTGTGCAGAGGAATCCACGTTACTAAAAAAAGAATCTATTGTCTTTGAAGTTTGTCAGCATATTTGTCTACTCTAACAGGGCTTTTTGGTTTAAATTATTTAGTTTGACAGGCTACAGTAATCAAATTAAGCACATGATTTCCAGTGTCAACTAAACACACCTATGAGTTCCATTGGTTAATTAACTTTTTAAAGATTTATTTATTTTTCACTGCACGAGGTCTTCATTGCTGCACAAAGGCTTCCTCTAGTTGCAGCAAATGGGGGCTACTCTAGAGTTGCGGTGTGTGGCTTCTCTTGTTGCGGAGCAGACTCTAGGCACGCAGGCTTCAGTAATTGTGGCCTGTGGGCTCAGTAGTTGTAGCCCACGGGCTCAGTTATTCTGAGGCATATGGGATCTGCCCGGATCAGGGATCAACCCTGAGTACCCTGCATTGACAGGCAGACTCCCCACCACTGGACCACCAGGCAAACCCTAATGAACTTATTTTAATGTTCATAATTTTTTTGCAAATGAATCACTTCCACTCAAGATTGTAATCTGCCTCACATCAGTGGCCTCTGTGTGCATGCACCCTGTAGAGTCACTTCGGTTCACAATTCGCAATTATTTATGCAAAAAATTAGCAATCAGAATTTGCCATTTCTTTAAATAATCCTGGGAGAAATAAATTTAGGACTGATCTGTTCTTTCAAAAATAACTTTTTTCTCCTTTATCATAAAGGTTAAGATATTCATTATATATAAAAAAGATATTCATTATATATTATTCATAAAAATATACAATTTAATATGTATTTTTTCAGAACTCTACTCTCCAGATGTCACTTTATTTACCTTGGCATGCATAAGCTTTATTTTTCAAATATACACAGATGTTTTTGCAAAAGTGTGATCATACTATGCCTATTGTTTTAAAACTTGTTAAGTAACAAGTCATAGGGAATACCCTGGCAGTTCAGTGGTTAAGACTTCCAGGTTTCACTGCTGAGGGCTTCGGTTCAATCCCTGGTTAGGGAACTAAGATCCTACAAGCTGCAGGGTGCGGCCAAAAAATAAACAAAAAACAAAAAACAACCATGTGATATATCATGGCAGCTTTCCATGTTAATAAATATAAACTGACTTCATGACTTGTGCAGCTGTATAATATTTTACTTTCTGTACCATTAGGTTCTTTCCGCTTTTTCACTATTTGGCTCAGATGGTAAAGAATCCGCCTACAATGCAGGAGACCCGAGTTTGATCCCTGGGTGGAGAAGATCCCCTGGAGAAGGGAATGGCAACCCACTCCAGTATTCTTGCCTGGAGAATCCCATGGACAAAGAAGCCTGATGGGCTACAGACCATGGGGTCACAAAGAGTCAGAGGCAACACTATCACACTTTTCAAATCCATATGTTGAAGTCTTAACCCTCAATATGACTGTATGTGGAAACAGGGCTTTAAGAGTAATTCAGGTTAAATAGGGGTGGAGCCTTAATCTAATGACTGGTGTCCTTGTAGGAAGAGGAGACAATGCCAGAGCAAAGCCACTTGAGGACACAGGGAGAAGGTGGCCATCCGCAGGCCCAGGAGGTCTCTAGAGAAACCCGCCCTGCTGAAACCTTGACCTGAAGCATATATTAGATAAATTATAAGATAAATTTCTTGAAAAGGGCTAGTTCAAAAATATTCCCTTCAGCATCTCCTCTTCCCATCAACCTGCCTCTATTTTCTTTGCTCCTTTTACTCTTTTACACGTATTATACCAAATTCTTATCTAGAGGATTTCTACCGAGGTATCTTACCACCATCGGCACATAGTAATGTCTGCTTTCTGCACAATCTGGTATTTTCAGGCTTAATATCTTCACCATCATTTATTGAGATGAAATTTGCATTTCTTTGACTATTAAAAAGAACACTATCTTCCCACATGATTATTCGCAAAGCTTCTTTTTGTGAATTGCATTTTCATGTTCCCATTTGATCAGGGAAGTCACATTTTCCTTATTCATTTATAAGAGCTCCTTCTATGTCTTAGGGATATTAGTCAGATGACCTAGGCTTTGCTTTGTTTTGTTGGCTACACCACAAGGCTTGTGGGATCTTAGTTCCCCAAACAGGGATCAAATCCGGCCCCCTGTAGTAGAAGCATGGAGTACAAACCCCTGGACTGCAGAAGAATTCCCTTAACGTAGGTTGCTTTTTGTTTTGTTGTTGATTTGATTTTTACCTTTTTTTTTTTTTGACAGTTTTGTATCATTCAGAAGTTTACAAATTTAACCTAATCAAAAATCTATGAGCATTTTCCTTTTAGAACTTCTAACTTTGGTGTCATGTTTAGAAAGATCTCATTTGACTCAAGATTTTTAAAATACTGTTTTCTTATAGTTTTTCATGTGCTTTAAAAATACTTAATCTTGAGGGTGATGGGGATGGGGCAGAGAAATGCATTAAAAAAAAATACTTAATCTTTGATCCAAGTAGAATTTGTCAGTAAGAAAAACTAGGGATATGATATAATTTTTCCTCCAAATTAAAATTTATTTCTGATCATTTCTTGAATAACCCATACTCTCTTCACTGATTTGGAATACCATACTTATAACATCATATTCTGTTTCTGTACTCTCTATTCTATTCTGTCTATGTAATTTTAAACCAGTGTTATGCCATTTAATTTACAATGGATTATTGTAGACTTTTGTGATTATTGTGGACCATTTTAAATCTGGTAGGGCAAGCTGAGTGAAAATGAAAATACTCGAGTATTTTCATTTAAATGGCATTCTCAGGTCCTAGTACAGGGATAAAAACAATAGTTTGAATGGGATGAGGAAGGGCGTCGCTATTACCAACTGGGTCTTTAATTTTATCTCTGCTGCAGTTATACTGAAAAAATCTCTTTCATTGTCCCACCATGTCATCTTACAAGCATTATCTATCTGCTAAGTTTTGTGTTCCCCTTCTGAATTATGAGATCCTTGAAGGCATCTTGAATGATATTTCCCTCACTTGGAATGAAAGTTTATCATCAGCATAGAGCATAGTACTTAGCATGCAGTTAAAAGATATTCTTGCTTTTTATTTTTTTTTAAATAAAAAACAATGAGCTATTTTTTGTTCTCCATTTTTTGGTAACTTTTTCATTTGGGTTTCACTTGGGTTGTTTTTTTTTTTTTGAAATATCATTTCAATATGAACTGTGAATTCTCATAAATTATTTGTAACACAAACATCTGTTTGTAAATTTTTTTGTAAAGCTATGACTTGAATTAGATCATCTTTGCTTAATAAGCCTACTTTGAGTGACCCTCTTCCAGTGGATATTATTAAACTCATTACGTTCTGTAATCAACCCTGAATATTCATTGGAAGGACCGATGGTGAAGCTGAAGCTCCAATACTTTGGCCACCTGATGTGAAGAGCTGACTTAATGGAAAACACCCTGACGCTGGGAAAGATTGAAGGCGGGAGGAGAAGGGAGAACAGAGGATGCGATGGTTAGATAGCATCATTGACTCAGTGGATATGAGTTTGATCAAACTGCAGGAGATAGTGACGGACAGGAAATCCAGGCGCTGCAGTCCATGGAGTCACAAAGAGTCAGACATGACTTAGCAACTAAACAACACCAGGTGTGGCCAGGGGCCACCATGAGTAACAATCACTCAGGAAATTCCAAGGGTGTAGTGTTTACACCGGAGAAGGCAATGGCACCCCACCCCAGTACTCTTGCCTGGAAAATCCCATGGACGGAGGAGCCTGGTAGGCTGCAGTCATGGGGTTGCTAAGAGTTGGACACGACTGAGTGACTTCACTTTCTTTTCACTTTCATGCATTGAAGAAGGAAATGGCAACCCACTCCAGCGTTCTTGCCTGGAGGATCCCAGGGACGGGGGAGCCTGGTGGGCTGCTGTCTGTGGGGTCGCACAGAGTCGGACACGACTGAAGCGACTTAGCAGCAGCAGCAGCAGCGTTTACCACTGAGATAGGATCAGAAACAAGGGCCAGGAAAATTCTTTTTTGTACAACACACAGCGTCAGGGCTCTCCAGAACCTGTCCCCAGCCTCACTTTACTGCAGCCACATGCCCTGGTTGAGGGCCCTAGAACATACCTTTTTTTTCCTTTCTCTAGTCGCAGCTCTCAGGCTTAGTTGCTCCACAGTAATGGGATCTCAGTTGCCCAATCAGGGATTGCACCATGTCCCCTAGTTGGAAGGTGGATTCTTAACCACCAGACCTCCAGGGAAGACACACCTTGGCTCTAAGACCAGGTTTCAGAATCTGGACTTCTGCACGTGCTGTTTCCTCCGCCTACATGTGTTTTCTCCTTTGTCTAGCCAATGAGCTCCTTATTTGTCAAGACCTAGGTGAGTAGCCCTCTGAGGCAAGTTAATCCCCACCTCCCCAGTACTGCTAGCACTCCTTGTTTATTTATAGATTATCGCTGCCCTTTGTTCCTTGAGATGTCAGTAGATACTGTGGGCATGTAATGTGGTCACTGCTGAGGGAATGTTCCATGGAGTTTTGCCTACGTCATTTGAAGTTCTATTTGTCTTTCTAGAAAGTGTCCTCTTGTCCTCCTTGGCTTCCATCTTGGCCACCTCACTCCTCATGCTGCAGCACCTTACCCAAAGCTCAACTTCTCTGCACACTGATGCTGAACTGAATCTTGGAGACAGTTTTGGGTGAGAGAGGAAAGGACAGCTTGATTACTTAACCAGTCAAAGGGGGACACAGCAGACTCCTGCCTCCAAAAACTATGCTTCCCTAGTGGTTCAGATGGTGAAGAAACCGCCTATGATGCAGAAAACTCGGGTTTTAATTCTGGGTTGGGAAGGTCCCCTGGAGAAGGAAATGGCCACTCACTCCAGTATGCTTGCCTAGAGAATTCCATGGACAGACCATGGGGTCATAAAGAACCCACAGGACTGAGTGACTCACACACACACACCAACCCATACGGATTTGATGAGAAGTTTTAAAACAACTGTTCCAGGGTTGGGTTGCTGACAAGATTAGAGGGTGAGCAGGTTTGTAATCCCTTAATCTCGTCTCAGGGCTTCTCTGATGGCTAGGCCTGCAATAAAGAATCTGCCTGCAAAGTGGGAGACCTGGGTTTGATCCCTGGGTTGGGAAGATCCCCTGAAGAAGCAAATGGCTACCCACTCCAATATTCTGGCCTGGAGAATTCCATGTACTGTATAGTCCATGGGGTCGCAAACAGTCAGACGCAATGACTGAGCGACTTCCACTTTCTTTTCTCTCAATCTCATCTCAAATGATTGATCTCTTAATCTGATGAGCTCCTTGGGTCCCTTTTGGGGCTTCCTTTGTGGCTCAGAGGTTAAAGTGTCTGCCTGCCATGTGGGAGACCCGGGTTCACTCCCTGGGTCTGGAAGATCCCCTGGAGAAGGAAATGACATCCCATTCCAGGATTCTTGCCTGGAAAATCCCATGGACAAAGAAGCCTGGTGGGCTACAGTCCATGGGGTCGCAAAGAGTTAGACACAACTGAGCGACTTCACTTTCACTTTTCACTTTCATGCAGGAAGTGGACCAGAGCAGGAAGTGGTTAAGTAGAATATTTCATTGGATGAAATATTATGCATCAAATGGATATTTATGAGGCTGTATATTGTCACCCTGCTTATTTAACTTACATGCAGAGCACATCATGAGAAACGCTGGGCTGGAAGAAGCACAAGCTGGAATCAAGACTGCCGGGAGAAATATCAATAACCTCAGATATGCAGATGACACCACCCTTATGGCAGAAAGTGAAGAGGAACTAAAAAGCCTGTTGATGAAAGTGAAAGAGGAGAGTAAAAAAGTTGGCTTAAAGCTCAAGATTCAGAAAACTAAGATCATGGCATCTGGTCCCATCACTTCATGGCAAATAGATGGGGAAACAGTGGAAACAGTGTTGGACTTTATTTTTGGGGCTCCAAATTCACTGCAGATGGTGATTGCAGTCATGAAATTAAAAGACGCTTACTCCTTGGAAGGAAAGTTATGACCAACCTAGATAGCATATTAAAAGGCAGAGACATTACTTTGCCAACAAAGGTCCGTCTGGTCAAGGCTATGGTTTTTCCAGTGATCATGTATGGATGTGAGAGTTGGACTGTGAAGAAAGCTGAGCGTCGAAGAACTGATGCTTTTGAACTGTGGTGTTGGAGAAGACTCTTGAGAGTCCCTTGGACTGCAAGGAGATCCAACCAGTCCATCCTAAAGGAGATCAGTCCTGGATGTTCATTGGAAGGACTGATGCTGAAGCTGAAACTCCAATACTGCGGCCACCTCATGCGAAGAGTTGACTCATTGGAAAAGACCCTGATGCTGGGAGGGATTGAAGGCAGGCGGAGAAGGGGACAACAGAGGATGAGATGGTTGGATGGCATCACTGACTCGATGGACATGAGTTTGGGTAAACTCTGGGAGTTGGTGATGGACATGGAGGCCTGGTGTGCTGCAATTCATGGGGTCACAGAGTCAGACACGACTGAGCAACTGAACTGAACTGATGAGGTTTGTAGTAAACAGACATGCTTATGTAGAACCTTAAGAGGAAAGGTAATCACAACTATGATGAAAAAATATAAACTAAGACCCCAGAAAAACAGAAAAGAAAAGAAAGAAAGGGCCTTTGTAGAAGAAATACTCTAAAATAGTATTTGTCATTGGGTAATGCAAAGAGTTGGACACAACTGAGCGACTGAACTGAACTGAACTGAAAGAAAATATGGGCAATTATTCCCCATATTCTTTGCAATTTCCTGTAAAACTTTTTTCTTGTACCAAGCATAGATAGCATGCTTCAAACGCTTGGCATGGTAGTTCTTCTCTGCACTGCTGAAAAGGTGGATATGATTTAATTTAGATACTTTCATTTGCAACTGGAAACTACTGGTGGAAAAAAACGCACATTTTTGTTATTTTGGAAATGAGAGGAGGCAGTGAAAAGAGAAGTGTAGAAGGGAATAAGAAGGGAACGGAAAAGCCAGTCACACTTGTCCCATACTTAAAAAACATGACACCACAAGCCTGGAGAATCACTAGGGCGAGAAAAGTCAACAGGATAAAGGAAGGTTTGAACGGAAACTACCAATTCTTAAAAATGACACTTTCCTAGTCAAAGAAATGTAGCCTGAATATTGGGAATTTAGCTATTTGCTAATTAAAAATTATTTAAAAAGAATAAAAGACTTGTGCTGTTTCACTGATCCCTTTCATTATCAGTTTAACTTATAAAACACCACTTTGTGAAAGAGCTCTACTCATAACAGAGACTGAAAACTCTTTCAGGGCATCTTGGGGAGAAATCTCATGCAAAGAGCTGACTCATTTGAAAAGACCCTGATGCTGGGAAAGACTGTGGGCAGGAGGAGAAGGGGACGGCAGAGGATGAGATGGTTGGATGGCATCACCGACTCGATGGACATGGGTTTGGGTAAACTCCCGGAGTTGCACAAGGAGGCCTGGCGCGCTGCAGTCCATGGGGTTGCAAAGGGTCGGACACGACTGAGCGACTGAACTGAACTGAACTGGGGAGAAATGTTAGTTTGAGTAAGCTACCCAAGAAAATTAATATTACCTTTTTAAATACCTAGTTAGAATCCCTTTTCTCCAAGGCTCTTAGGTAATGCCCTCAGCCTGACCACAGAGCCCCCCGTATAGGAGAGTAAACCTCAGTGTCCTCCTAAAGACTCTTCTAAATGCTGACATCAAGTGTTATTGCTAATGTGCACGTGTGTGCTCAGCTGCTTCAGTCCTGTCTGACTCTTTGCGACCCCATGTCTCCCCCCTTCATCAAAACCTTCCTCTGAATTCCAGTATTACTGTATACCTTCACTAGTCAGGTGTCATCTGTTTTCCAACAATCTGTGTACACATTCTACCTTGTCGGCGATGGTGGTGGATTAGTCACTCAGTTGTGTCTGCCTCTTTGTGACCCCATGGACTGTGGCCCGCCAGGCTCCTCTGTAAATGGGATTCTCCAGGCAAGAATACTGGAGTGGGTTGCCATGCCCTCCTCCAGGGGATCTTCCCGACCTAGGGATCAAACCCGAGTCTCCTGTGTCTCCTGCACTGGCAGACAGATTCTTTACACACAGGACACAGAAATTAGGGAAGAGGGTCAGCAATGATGGGCTTGCCTGGTGGCTCAGTGGTAAAGAGGCCACCTGCAATGGAGGAGACACAGGGGACTCGGGTTCGATCCCTGGGTTGGGAAGATCCTCTGGAGGAGGCAGTGGCAACCCACTCCAGTGTTCCTGCCTGGAAAATCCCACGGACAGAGGAGGCTGGTGGGCTGCAGTCCACGGGGTCACAGAGAGTCAGACAGGACTGAACTGGACACACATGAGCGACTGAGCACCATAAGGCATCAATAGGCCAGTTAAGCTATGACAGAAGAACTATTGCTGGGGGCTGCGTCCACATACTGAGGCACTCCAACCTAAGACATGTCACCCTTTCTTCCCTTAAAAAAAAAAAAAAAAGCAGATCACAGGAACGAAGTGGCTTGGAGTCTTTTACTTCTGTTTTCCAAAGGCACACTGTCTTCCTTTTACTGCATAGGGACTGACAGAAAATTCCTTAAGATTGAAAGAGTTGATTGACTCGTTACTCCAGTTTGCCTGAGTTAGTTGTTGAAGATTCCATCCTTCTCAAGATGAAAGAGTTCGTTTTTACATGTTCAGCATAGACCAACGTTGACCTTAAAAATCAGAGCCAGTTAGGGAACTCAAACTAGGGCTCTGTGACAACCTAGAGGGGTGAGAAAGGGTGGGAGGTAGGAGGGAGTCTCAAGAGTGGAGGACATATGGCGAATTCATATTGATGTATGGCAGAAATCAAACCAATATTGTAAAACAATTATCCTTCAATTAAAAATAAATTAAAAGAAGTAAAAATAAAAGTTATTTAACGAGCAAAAATAGGTTTATTTGGGAATAAAGGAGGAATTGCAATTTGGGACAAGCAAGCTATAGCCAGAGCCATATGTAAGTCCAATAAACCAAGGAGAGGAAGGTTATTTATAGGGAAAAGTAGGACATTGGGAGGGGCTGATAAGACAGTGAAGGACAGGGAAGCCTGGCACGCTGCAGTCCATGGGGTCACAAAGAGCTGGACAGGACTTAGTGAGTGAACAACAACGAGAGAACAGCATGATTCTGGGGTAAGGACAATTTCTCATTGGCTGCATTGCTGGAGTATTGGATTTCTTGTCGCAGACACAATGTCCGTCTTTTTCCTATTGGTACATGTAATTGCTGGCTCCTTCTCGATGATTCTTCTATTGGGGTCTGTAGTAGACAGTTCTTCCTGTAATTGAGCTAAGTGGTATGTGCTTGAGAGACCCTTCTGGCCTCCCAACTCCATTTTAGTGAGGTTTCCCTTCTGTGCTATTCATACCAGTTTAAAAGTCTCGTCATCACTGAAACTAATTGAACAACCTCTAGGCTCTGGGATTATGACCTTGAGTGTGGAAATGTTGTCAAATATTCATTCTGTTGTCACTCATTCATTCTGTATCATTTAGGACTCCTGGTTGTAAGTGAGAAAGTCACGTGGCATCTGCTTAACTGAAATGAGGGGTCCGTGATAGAGAGAGATACCGTGCTGTTTCCAGAATCCATGCATAGAACCGAGGCTCCAGGAACAACCAGGTTCAGAGTTCTAAAATCTCTATGTCCCTCTTCTTCAACTCATATCTGCTTTCATCCTTCTCTCTCCACAGGTAGCTTTTCTCTGCTTGTCTGGACTATAGTATCTTGCAGTCCAGACACACACAGAGGGACCAGCTTCTCTTTTTCAGTTCTAGCTCCAAACTTCCTAGAAAAGAACCTTGCTCGGCCTAACTTGGGTCAGAGCTGGGTTGAGCACCGACCAACGGAAAATGCGGCTGATTTGGGTCACATCCTTACCCTGGCCAGTCAGATGGGGCCAGAACAGCAAGGCCACGCTGTATTAACAGGACCACCCTGTGGGTTCAGAAAAGAGAAGGCAAATGAACCAGAACAAAACGTGTCCATCACCTAGTCTTTTTTCTGTGATTTGTTGTTGTTGCTCAGTTGAAAAGTCATATCCATCTCTTGGAGACCCCATGGACTGCAGCACACCAGGTTCCTCTGTTCTCTGTTATTTCCTGGAATTCACTCAAATTCATGTTCATTGAGTCAGTGATGCTATCTAACAATCTCATCCCCTTCTCCTTTTGCCTTCAATCTTTCCCAGCCTCAGGGGCTTTTCCAACTAATCGGCTCTTCGCATCAGGTGGCCAAAGTATTGAAGCTTCAGCTTTAGATCAGTCTTTCCAGTGAATATTCAGGATTGATTTCCTTTAGGATTGACTGGTTTGATATCCTTGTTGTGAATTATGTAGGTGCTATTTTACCAGAAAACAAGTACTGCGCACACACACCTATCTACTCGGTGTCTAACTGTCTCTTGACAATCTTTCTGTTCATGTTGTGTCTCAAACAACATTTCTTAAAGACTCTTCTATGGCTTTCAGCCCCTGTCTCATGCCAATGTCTTTTTCATTCTTCAAGGCCAGTCTGTTCACTTTATTGAGGTCAAGATTTCTGGGGCAGTTTTTCCTGTGCAGAGAAGACATTCAAAAGTTTACTTTTATTTTTGTTTAACGGTAAAAAGTTTGCAAGGGTCCAATGAACTACCCATGTGGCATTAGTGGTTAGAACTTGCTTGCAAGTGCAGGAGACTTAAGAGATGCAGGTTCCATCCCTGGGTTGGGAAGATCCCCTGGAGGAGGGCATGATAATCCACTCCAGTATTCTTGCCTGGAGAAGTCCATGGGCAGAGGAGCCTGGCGGGCTGCAGTCCATGAAGTGACAGCATGGCATGGCAAACTATGAGTGTCAGACTGGCCCACACTGATTTGCATGACCCATTAGTTAAGAACGGTTTTTACATGTGCCAGTGTTGGAAAAAATAGAAAGGAGAATAATACTTTATGACATGTGAAAATTCAAATTTCAGTTGCCATAGAGACCGTATGTTCCGGAATGTCTAAAATAATTTCTATGTGACCCTTTTCAGAAAGTTTACTGAGTCGTAGTTTAAAAGATTAGTGTTCAGTTTATTGAAACAACAAATTCAAAACCTTAGTGTAAGGTTTAAAAAAAAAAAGCTTTAAGCTTAAAAAAAACATGGTTACATGTCCATGAAACCGCTACTACCACAATCAAGATACAGAACATTTTTATCACCCCCAAGAGATCCTCCACACCCCCCGCCACATAGAATATCCTTCCCTCTGCTCTCAGAGCCAGGAAACCACTAATTCTTTTTCTGTCACTATATATTAATTTCCATTTTCTAGAATTTTACGTCAACAGAATCATCCAGTAAGTACTCTTCTATGTCTGGCTTTTCTTACCCAGCATAGATTTTTAGATTCATTCATATTACTGTATCTATCAGTAGGTTGTTCCTTTTTACTGCTATGCTTCTTTAAAACTAAGTTTTTAAATTTCTAGTTTAAAAATTTTGTATTATGAAACATTTCAATATACCCAACAAAAAAGGCAAAATAGTCTTCCTGCCACGCTCACATCACCCAGCTTTCAGTTCAGTTCAGTCGCTCAGTCGTGTCCGACTCTTTGCGACCCGACTCATGGACTGCAGCATGCCAAGCTTCCCTGTCCATCACCAACTTTTGCGCTTGCTCAAACTGTCCACTGAGTCAGTGATGCCATCCAACCATATCATCCTCTGTCGTCCCCTTCTCCTCCCGCCTTCTGTCTTTCCCAGCATCAATGTCTTTTCTAATGAGTCAGTTCTTATCCAGCTTTAACAACTATCAACTCAGGGCCAATGCTATTTCAACCATACTCTCACCCATTAGCTCCCTTTCATATATGCCAATCCTAGGCCTCACGCTAGGCCTTGAAGAAGGAAATGGCAACCCACTCCAGTACTCTTGCCTGGAAAATCCCATGGACAGAGGACCCTGGTAGGCTATAGTCCATGGGGTCGAAAAGAGTTGGACACGACTAAGCGACTTCACTTTCACTTTTCTTTCAGGCCTCACACTACTTTACCTGCAAACACTTCAGCTTGTATTTCTAAAAGATATGGTGTCTTTAAAAATATATAACTGTAACACCTTTATCATGTCCATAAAGTCTGAACAATAATCCCTTAATTTTGTCAAATATCCAGTGTTCAAATTCTCAGCTGTTTCATAAATGTCCTCATTTTACTTACAGTTTGTTTGAATCAGAATCCAAATAAGATCTGAGCATTACTATTGGTCAGTATGCCCCTCAAATTTCTTTTACTTACTTTAAAATTTTTATTTAGCTACTTACTATTTATTTTTGGCTGCGCAGGGTTTTCACTGCTGCATGGGCCTTTCTCTAGTTGCAGGGTGCAGGCGTCTCATCGCGTGGCTTCTCCTGTGGGGAGCCGGGGCCTCAGGGCATGCGGGCTCAGCAGTTTCGGCCCCCAGGGTCTAGAGCAAAGGCTCAGCGGTGCAGGGGCTCAGCTGGCCCGAGGCATGTGGATCTTCCCAGACCAGAGACCAAATCAGCGTCCCCTCATTGGCAGGCGGACTTTTAACCGCTGGACCACTTGTGAAGTCCTTCAAGTCTCTTTTCCTGCATATCTCCTTTTGGCTCCTCGCTTTATTATTATTATTTTTTTCTTGTACTTTATTTGTTGATGAAACCAGGTAGTTTGCGCCACGGTTTCCCAGAGTCAGAGTTGTGCTGATTATACCCTCTACTTGTGTTTAAGACGTTCCTTTGTCCCTTCATTCCCTGAAAACTGGTTGTCGGGTATAAAGGAATAAATATTTAATTGTAGAACAATGCTTTAAAATGTTCAAGTTCAGATTACATAATTTATTTTTTTAGCAATAATTTTTAGGAAACTTGAATAATGTTTGCTCTCAGTTTATAAAGGTTGCTAATGAAACACTCCTCAACAAAATACAGGACCTCTTGGGGTAGGCAAATGACAGTCTGTGGGCTCGCCGTCTGTTTTTGTAAATAAAGTTTTATTAGAACACAACCATGCCCATTCATTTATATATTTATTATCTCTGGCTGCTTTCCCAATATAGTGGCAGAAACTAGGAGTTGTGGCACAGACCCTCTGGCCCACAAAACCTAAAATATTTACTCTCTGGCCCTTTAAGAAAAAGTTTTGCTGACCTCTGCTCAGCATTTATACATTTTACATAAATTTATAAATTTAGTACATTTTACTTTCTCTTTGGGTATTTCAATTGCCCAAAAATACTCAGTCTTCTTCAAGTATTGATTTTTACAAAGATAATGAATTATATACCTAAACGTGTGGCAAACTTTAAATTATTACATCTTCTGAAACTCTGCCTAAACTATACAAGATTTCGACTTAGAAGCAGAAGTCTAAAGCAATTCCTCATTTACACACTTTTAAATTGTTCTTATAAGGGGTCTCTTAGGTCTCAAATTTTCTCACACATCCATAGTAGAGAAAATATCAAATATGTCCAGGTATCTTCTTATTCTTTCTTGTATTTATTTATTTGGCTGCACCAGGCCTTAACTGCGGGCATGTGGGATCTTCAGTCTTCACTGTGGCATGTGGCATCCTCAGTTGAGGCATGTGGGGTCTGGTTCCCTGACCGGGGATTAAACCTGGGTCCCCTGCACTGGGAGCAGACCACCAGGGAAGTCCCTACCCAGACCCCTCCTTATGATGGAAGTTTTACTAGTATGGTCCTGATTCTTCTAAACCTTCCACATATTGTTTTCCTGCAGTGGAAGGAAAGTAGTGGGGAAGACGGCGACCGGAGGGGACCTGCTAAGGGAGAGAGGAGCTGCCCCAATTAACTGAGGTGACTTAGAGCCGGAGATTTTGATAAAACCTGAAAGTGGCAGATTTGCTTCTCTAGTTCTTAATGCATTTCGTAACTAAAGATCTTTGAGCTCCCTGGAATTCTCACCCCCAATATATTTCAGTTCAGTTCAGTTCAGTTCAGTCACTCAGTCGTGTCTGACTCTTTGCGACCCCATGGACTGCAGCACTGCAGGCCTCCCTGTCCATCACCAACTCCTGGCCTTTACTTATATCCATCGAGTCAGTGATGCCATCCAACCATCTCATCCTTGGTCGTCCCCTTCTCCTCCCGCTTCAATCTTTCCCAGCATCAGGGTCTTTTCCAATGAGTCAGCTCTTCACATCAGGTGGCTGAAGTATTGCAGCTTCAGCTTCAGCATCAGTCCTTCCAATGAACATTCAGGACTGATTTCCTTTAGGATGGACTGGTTGGATCTCCTTGCAGTCCAAGGGACTCTCAAGAGTCTTCTCCAACACCACGGTTCAAAAGCATCAATTCTTTGGCACTCAGCTTTCCTTATGGTCCAACTCTCACATCCATACATGCATTTACATATTTATACCTGCAAATACTTCAGTATGTATCTCTAACATATAAGAACTTTAAAAAAGTAACCTCAGTGCCATAGTATGTTAGTATAGCTAACAGATTTAACAAGAATTACTTGATGTCATCTAATACCCTATCCATTTTTAATTTTACCATCTATCTCAAAAAAGGTCCTTTTACAATTTTCCCAACCAGAATCATAAAGGGGTCATATATCTCATTTGATTGATACAACCCTAAAATCTTTAAATCTACTGCAGTCTCTCGTACCCTTAAAGATGTTGATTCATTGAAGAAACTGGGCTGTTTTCTATAATTTCCCACTCTACAAATTTGGCTGATTGCTTCTAGATAGTAAAATGAAATGAAATGTTAATGTTCAGTTGTGTCCCACTCTTTGCAACCCAATGGACTGTAGCCTGCCAGGCTCTTCTGTCCATGGGATTCTCCAGGCAAGAATACTGGAGTGGGTGGCCATTTCCTTCTCTAGGGCATCCTCCTGACCCAGGGTTTGAACCTGGGTCTCCTGCATTGCAGGCAGACTCTTTTACCATCTGAGCTACCTGGGAAGCTCCACGGTTAGGGGTTCTAGATTAGTATGAACTCTTTAAATTGTTCCTTCACCATTTATTTCTGGTAACAGTCTCCATTAGATTCATTTTTTTCCTAAGTCAAGAATAGTTCATAAGTGGGTGAATATATTTTCTAACCAGCAAAAATCTTTGAGCTTGAAATGACCTTAAATTCTTTTACATTCCTAACATATTTAAAATGATATATTGTTTGAAGTTTGGCTATTTCACACAGCTTTGAGTCAGACTTGCAGTCACAACTCACGTAATAGCTAACTTGTATTAAGTGCGTTTGATGAGCCAGGTATAAGTCTAAGCACTTGACCTCTGTGCTCATTTAACCTTCTAAACATTTTGCAGAGGAAACTGTCCACACACACACAAATAAATAATCAATAGTCAATCCAGGAAAGAAATGGAAAATTTTGTTTGAGTCAACCTGAGGATTATAATCCAGGAGATGATCTCCCAGATAACTCTGAGAACTGTTCTGAAGGGGTATAGGAGGCAGCATGTATGTGATTTTGATGAACGGTTATGTGCAATTAGGCCTTCCCCAGTGATTCAGATGGTAAAGAATCTGCCTGCAATGCAGGAGTGAAAGTGAGTGAAGTCGCTCAGTCGTTTCCGACTCTTTGCGATCCCGTGGACTGTAGCCTACCAAGCTCCTCCGTCCATGGGATTCTCCAGGCAAGAACACCGGAGTGGGTTGTCATTTCCTTCTCCAGGGGATCTTCCCGACCTAAGGATCGAACCCGGGTCTCCCGCATTAGAGGAAGACGCTTTAACCTCTGAGCCACCAGGGAAGCAATGCAGGAGCCCCAGGTTCAATTCCTGGGTTGGGAAGAATCCTTGGAGAAGGAAATGGCCACCCACCCCAGTGTTCTTGCCTGGAGAATCCCCATAGACAGAGGAGCCTGGTGGGCTACAGTCCATGGGGTCACAAAGAGCTGGACACAGCTGAGTGACTAACACTTTAACTTTCTTACGTGCAATTAAGTCTCATCTTGGTAGAAGGTTATTGCTATTTGGGAGGAACAGATATCTTAGTTAATGGTTTAAGTGCTTTTCTAAGTATAGGAAGATGCAAGAAATTAGGTTCATAAAATTTCCTTCTGAAAATCTCTAACTGCCTGAGGGTCAGTTCCGTCAGCTCTCCCAGAGCACAGTCTCATCCTGATACTCACCCTGAATTCCTCTCACAGATTCCTTTCAGTGGCTTCAGTGCCTAGTGACTTGTTGTAGAACTGGATGGTGGGCGACATTCTTTGTTTTACAATCCCCACCCTTTTGGTCTGAATTGTGACCAATCTGGGAGGCATTTCATGACCAGTTTGTCATGAGCTAAGAATGCTCATTCCCAGGTCAGGCAAAGATTTTCTTGATAGGCCACTCAATGTACTGTTACTGGACTAGGCCCCTTTAATAGTAACCAAAAGCCTATGGATGCCCGTCTTTAAGATGATTTGTTTATTTTTAGCTGCGCTGGCTTTTCACTGCTGCACGTGGGCTTCCTCCAGTTGTGGCAGGCAGGAGTCACTCTTCACCGCGGTGCTGCGGCTCCTCCTTGCCTCAGAGCACAGGCTCTAGGCGCGTGGACTTCAGTAGTTGCAGCCCGTGGGCTCAGTGGTTGTGGCTCTTGGGCTCTAGTGCTTTAACTCAGTAGTTTTGGCATGCAGGCTTAGTTGCTCTGAGATGTGTGGGATCTTCCTGGACCAGGGATAGAACCTATGTCCCCTGCATCAGCAGAAAGATTCTTAACCACTAGACCACCAGGGAAACCATGGACAGCCTGTCTTACTAGTCTGCTACAGTCCAGGAAACGGTCCTCTCTTGTTGCTTCTTCCCATTTCCAGAATTACACTATTACAATCTTTGATCTTATAGAACTATGCATTTGATCAATCACTTCAGGTCACCTAATCACATTAACTTTATCTGAGGCTCAGTCGCACACTGGGTAACACAAGAAATGATCTTATAGATTAGGCAGAATATAAATAATATGGCTAGTAACACTAATAAAGTCATAAGTACGCATTTAAGCCAAGAATTTCCATAATATGTGACCCAGTGTTCTCCCAAGTTCCTCTGGCCAGTCTGTTCTGCACCAGTCACCATCTTTAAGGGAAATGATATATTGGCATTGTATATAGAGCTCACCAAAGAAGTCTGCACTTACAAGCTGTGTGGTGGGTCATCGGTGACTCCCTTACAGGATTGTGAAACGAATGTTATCTTCTAAGGAATTACCTAGCTGGCAACAGAAAAAAAAAAAAACCAAACACAATAAATAGATGTTCATGATTGAGCAGGCATCTCTGTCATTGGAAGAGAGAATGAGGCTGTGTGCTTGCACTCAAATCTCTCAGTCATGTCTGACTCTTGGCAACCTAACAGACTTTAGGCCTCTAGGCTCTTTTGTCCGTGGTATTCTCCAGGCAAGAATACTTAAGTGGGTTGCCATTGCCTTCTCCAGGGGATCTTCCCCACCCAGGGATCAAACCCTGGGCTCCTGCATTGCAGGCAGATTCTTTACCCACTGAGCCTCTTGGGAAGTCCTTCTGTCACTGGGAAGGGCTCCTTAGTGCAGAATGCAGATACACAAGGGACACTAGCGGGGAGGGAGGACGTACAATTGGCAGAGAAAAATTTCGTTTCAATTTCTATCTTGCCTTAAAATATGAATTTTCATTTCATCAAAACAAAGCTTGGGGAATCTGATTAATTCGATTCACTCAGGAAGTCAGGGTGTGAACTCAGGAGCGGAATCAGAATTCCAAATTCCTAGGACTTTCTGCTCTGAAGAACTGGCACCTCCAATCTCAGTATTTCCTGGTTCCCAAAGCAGCAAGCAGGTACTGATTACTGGGAGGAGGTCCCTTCCGCCCCGCCCCGCCCCGCCCCGCCCTACCCCGCCCTTTCCGTTCCGCCCCTTTTTTATTCCGCCCCGCCCCCATGGCTGAGGACTAGGCTCAGGGAGCGACAGAGAAAACCACAATTCCCAGAGTGCACCGCCACCGCAACGGCCTTACGGTCGGCCTCGGGCTCCCGGCGCCATCTTTGTGGGTGAGGAGGCGGTGCGGCCTGTGACCATGGCGCTCTTCCCCGCCTTTGCGGGTGTCGCCGAGGCTCCGGACAGCGGGAGGAAAGGTGAGTCCCCAGGAGGGATGAAGAAGGCGCTCGGCGGGCTTGGAGGGGAGTCCCTCGGGCTGGCTCTCGGCGCTTGCCTTGGGTTTGTTTATCCGCTTATATCCCAGAGTTCTCCGCGGCGCTGCAGGGCCTTCTGGGAGGCCGGCCTTTCGGCGGGCTTCTGGGCAGGAGTTCAGGCGTCCAGAGGGGAGAGAGGCGGGAGAGGCGGCGGGCCGGGGGCTTCCGTACAGCCGTGCCTTTCCGCCCCACTTTCTTCTCGAGGCACCGTTACTTCACCCATGAAACGGAAGCGGTGGTGTTTTCACTGATGCAAGTGCTGGGTGTGCTTCATCACAGCTTGCTTTCTTCCCCGTTTTACTTATTTCTGAATCGCTTACTGGGTGCCTGTCTTTTGGCCGAACCAGAGCTAGAAAATTAGGGTCCGAAGCCAAATCAAACGTAGTGGGCACAGCTGCTGGGAATAAGCACTGGCATCTATTTATTGAAGGCTGATGGTAGGCCAGGTAATGGTGTTATATACTTTATGCAAGCCTTGATCATTACCAAGAGCTCTGCATTGTTAAAAATTGTGGCACACAGTGAGCAAACTGGGTCCTTTGTCCGACAGACGTTTTCCACCAAATCCTTATGGTGTCATGTAACATACTTCTCTACCCTAGTGTTCAACTCTATGATCCCACGGACTGTAGCGCACCAGGCTCCTCTGTCCACGGGATTCTCCAGGCAAGAATACTGGAGTGAATTGCCTAGACCTCCTCCAGGGAATCTTCCCAACCAGGGATCAAACCCACATCTCCTGGTCTCTCGCATTGGCAGGCGGATTCTTTTATCTCTGAGCCACCAGGGAGGCCCCTCTCTACCCTAGAATTTCCTGTCAGTTCAGTTCAATTCAGTCGCGTCCGACTCTCCATGGACTGCAGCACGCCAGGCCTCCCTGTCCATCACCAACTTCCGGAACGTGCTCAAACTCATGTCCATTGAGTTGGTGATGCCATCCAAACATCTCATCCTCTGTCCTCCCCTTCTCCCACCTTCAATCTTTCCCAGCATCACGGTCTTTTCAAATGAGTCAGTTCTTCACATCAGGTGGCCAAAGTATTGGAGTTTCACCTTCAGCATCAGTCCTTCGAATGAATTTTCAGGACTGATTTCCTTTAGGATGGACTGGTTGTATCTCCTTGCAGTCCAAGGGACTCTCAAGAGTATTTTCCAACACCACAGTTCAAAAGATCAATTCTTCGGCGCCCAGCTTTCTTTATGGACCAACTATCACATCCACACATGATTACTGGAAAAACCATAGCTTTGACTAGATGGAGCTTTGTTAGCAAAGTAATGTCTCTGCTTTTAATATGCTGTCTAGATTGGTCATAGCTTTTCTTCCAAGGAGCAAGCGTCTTTTAATTTCATGGCTGCAGTCACCATCTGCAGTGATTTTAGAACCCAAGAAAATAAAGTCTGTCACTGTTGCCATTGTTTCCCCATCTCTTTGCCATGAAGTGATGAGGCTCGATGCCATGATCTTAGTTTTTTGAATGTTGAGTTTTAAGCCAACTTTTCCACTCTCCTCTTTCACTTTCATCAAGAGGCTCTTTAGTTCTTCTTTGCTTTCTGCCATAAGGGTGGTGTCATCTGCATATCTGAGGTTATTGATATTTCTCCCGGCAGTCTTGATTCCAGCTTGTGCTTCATCCAGCCCAGCGTTTCTCATGATGTACTCTGCATACAAGTTAAGTAAGCAGGGTGACAATATACAGCCTTGACGTACTCCTTTTCCTATTTGGAACTAATCTGTTGTTCCATGTCCATTTCTAACTGTTGCTTCTTAACTTGCATACAGATTTCTCAGGAGGCGAGTCAGGTGGTCTGGTATGCCCATCTCTTTATGAATTTTCCACAGTTTGTTGTGATCCACACAGTCAAAGGCTTTGGCCTAGCCAGTAAAGCAGAAATAGATGTTTTTCTGGGACTCTCTTGCTTTTTTGATGGTTCAGCGGATGTTGGCAATTTGATCTCTGGTTCCTCTGCCTTTTCTAAATCCAGCTTGAACATCTGTAAATTCACGGTTCACGTACTGTTGAAGCCTGGCTTGGAGAATATTGAGCATTACTTTGCCAGCGTGTGAGATGAGCACAATTGTGTGGTAGTTTGAGCATTCTTTGGCATTGCTTTTCTTTGGGATTGGAATGAAAACTGACCTCTTCCAGTGCTTGTGGCCACTGCTGAGTTTTCCAAATTTGCTGGCATATTGAGTGCAGCACTTTCACAGCATCATCTTTTAGGATTTGAAATAGCTCAGCTGGAATTCTATCACCTCCACTAGCTTTGTTCATGGTGATGCTTCATTAGGCCCTCTTGACTTCGCATTCCAGGATGTCTAGCTCTAGGTGAGTGATCACACCATCATGGTTATCTGGGTCATGAGGACCTTTTTTGTATAGTTCTTCTGTGTATTCTTGCCACCTCTTCTTAATATCTTCTGCTTCTGTTAGGTCCATACCATTTCTGTCCTTTACTGTGCCCATCTTTGCATGAAATGTTCCCTTAGAATCTCTAATTTTCTTGAAGAGATCTCTTGTCTTTCCCATTCTATAGTTTTCCTCTATTTCTTTGCATTGATCACTGAGGAAGGCTTTCTTATCTCTCCTTGCTGTTCTTTGGAACTCTGTATTCAAATGGGTATATCTTTCTTTTTCTCCTTTGCCTTTTGGATCTCTTCTTTTCAGAGCTATTTGTAAGGCCTCCTCAGACAGCCATTTTGCCTTTTTGTATTTCTTTTTCTTGGAGATGGTCTTGATCCCTTGCCTCCTGTACAATGTCACGAACGTCTGTCCATAGTTCTTCAGGCACTCTGTCTATCAGATCTAATCCCTTGAATCTATTTCTCACTTCCACTGTATAATCCTAAGGGATTTGGTTTAGGTCATACATGAATGGTCTAGTGGTTTTCCCTACTTTCTTCAATTTAAGTCTGAATTTGGCAATAAGGAGTTCATGATCTGATCCACAGTCATCTCCCAGTCTTGTTTTTGCTGACTGTAGAGAGCTTCTCCATCTTTGGCTGAAAAGAATGTAATCAGTTTGATTTTGGTATTGATCACCTGGTGATGTCCATGTGTAGAGTCTTCTCTTGTGTTGTTGGAAGAGGGTGTTTGCTATGACCAGTTTGGCAAAACTGTTAGCCTTTGCCCTGTTTGATTCTGTACTCCTTGACTTACTATTTTTGTATTCCAGTCCCCTATAATGAAAAGAACATCTATTTTAGGTGTTAGTTCTAGAAGGTCTTGTAGGTCTTCATAGAACTATTCAGCTTCAGCTTCTTCAGCATTGCTTATCGGGGCATAGACTTGGATTACTATGATATTGAGTGGTTTGTCTTGGAAACAAATATTGATCATTCTGTCATGTTTGAGATTGCATCCAAGTACTGCATTTTGGACTCTTTTGTTGACTATGATGGCTACTCCATTTCTTCTAAGCGATTCTTGCCCACAGTAGTAGATACACTACTATCTACTGTTTAACCCATTGCAGTCCATTTTAGTTCAGTGATTCCTAAAATGTTGACATTCACTCTTGCCATCTCCTATTTGAGCACTTCCAATTTGCCTTGATTCATGGACCTAACATTCAAGGTTCCTATGCAATATTCATCTTTACAGCATCAGACTTTACTTCCATCGCCAGTCACATCCACAACTGACTGTTATTGCTTTGGCTCTTCATTCTTTCTGGAGTTATTTCTCCACTGATCTCCAGTAGCATATTGGGCACCTACCAACCTGGGGAGTTCATCTTTCAGTGTCCTATCTGAAATAATAGGGAGGGAATGCAGCCCTGGCCATCAACAGAAAATTGGATTAAAAATTTACTGAGCATGGCCCCATGCATCAGACCAAGGCCCAGTTTCCCCCTCAGTCAGTCTTTCCCATCAGGAAGCTTCCATAAGTCTCTTATCCTTCTCCATCAGAGGGCAGACAGACTGAAAACCACAATCGCAGAAAACTAACCAATCTGATCACATGGACCACAGCCTGGTCTAACTCAGTGAAATGTGTAGGGCCAACCAAGATGGACGGGTCATGGTGGAGAGTTCTGACAAGACGTGGTCCACTGGAGAAGGGGATGGTAGACCACTTCAGTACTCTTGCCTCGAGAGCCCCGTGAACAGTATGGACAGTAGAACTTCTGTCAGCTGGTAGTTAGATCTAGAGAGTTAGGTCCAGTTTGAAAATCCCTCGTTGGGTTCGCTCTGCACTTGCTTTTGCTCCAAATCAGGAGGCTGAGCTGTCTGGTTTTCTTTCCTTCAGCAGTTAAGGTGGACCAGTGGCTTCCTGGACAGTCTGTGACATCCGTTATGAAGCTGCCCATGGGTCTGTCTCCTAAAAACTTCCATGCCTGTTCTCCAGCCTTCCCCTACCGGTTAGAACTTCCAATAGTCAATGATATCCTTCCATTTTTTTATCCTCAGTATGAACAACTGCATTTGCCTTCCTTTTCTTCTTTAAAGTCTAGTTGATTTACCATGTTTCAGGTGTAGAGCAGAGTGACTCAGCTATATATATATATATGTATATATATATATATATATATTCTTTTTCAGACTTTTTCCACTACAGGTTTTTACAGAATACAGTTCTCTGTGCTGTACGGTAGGTTCTCTTTCTCTATTTTATATAGAGTGTGTATCTGTTAATGCCAAGTCCCAGGTTTATCCCCACTCCCCCACTTCTGCTTCTTAACTGCAGAGTATTCTGCACTTTACCTTAAATCCCAGAGATCACTCTACACTGGAGTACGTAAATCTTTCTCAGTTCTTTTGACTGGTATCTAGTGCTCCATCAAGTGAATGTCACTTACTTTATTCTGACAGTCCCTCTTAAGGACATTAGAACTGTTTCTGGTGTTTTGCTGTTAAAAACAGAAGTACTGTATTTTTGGCCTGATGCTGTAAAATGTTATGAAAATGTAAGATGGTGTTAGTACTGATGTGTGCAGTTTTAATTAAAAAAAAAAACAAACACAACTCCTGGGCAGCAATACCAAAGCAAGTGAGAGAGGCTCTTTCCTCCACTCTCTCAGTTCTGTTAGGAGTTAAGCCAGGATTAAAGTAGGCATCGTACTCAGTAAGCGTTTTGGGGAGGCTGAGTTCAGCAGAATTCATTCTCTCAACAAACAGGTGTCCAGCGCCTCCCTTGTGTTAGGAGCAGCAGAGAGCTCCTCCAGTCCTTGAGCTTTTCTTTCTGCATCATCAGATTGATGAGGATTGTCTACTCTGATAAAACACTGTCGCTTGGGAGTCAGACATCTGGACAGAGCTGGGGGGAAAGAGATGAGGCTTATGAAGGAATGACTGAGACTGTGCTCCTGCACTCACTCGCTCAGTCGTGTCTGATTCTGCAACCCAATGGACTTTGGCCTGGCAGGCTCCTCTGTTCTTGGGGTTCTCTGGGCAAGAATACTGGAGTGGGCTGCTGTGTCCTTCTCTAGAGGATCTTCCCAAACCAAGGGTCCAACCTGGCTCTCCTGCATTGCAGGCAGATTCTCTACCAGCCGAGGCAGAAGGGAAGCCCAAGAATCCTGGAGTGGGTAGCCTATCCCTTCTCCAGCGGATCGTCTCGACCCAGGAATCGAACCAGGGTCTCCAGCTTTGCAGGCAGGCTCTTTACCAACTGAACTATCAGGGAAGCCATCTCTGACATAAATGCTATAGTGTTTTCTTAGGCAGTCTCCCAAGGTAATAGAAATAAAGAGAAAACAAGTGGGACCTAATTAAACTTACAAGGTTTTGCACAGCAAAGGAAATCACAGACAAAAGGAAAAGACCGCCCACAGAATGAAAGAAAATATGTGCAAATGATACAACTGACAATGGCTTAATTTCCAAAATATACAAATAGCTCATATATAATTCAGCAACAAAAACTAAAGGACCCAATTGAAAAATGGTCAGAAGACCTAAGTAGACATTTCTCCAAAGAAGACATACTGATGGCCAATAGGCACAATGAAGAGATGCTCAGCATTGCTAATTATTAGAGAAAAGCAAATCAAAATTACAATTAGGTACCAAACTGGTCAGAATAGCCATCATCAAAAAGTCTACAAATAACAAATGCTGGAGAGGGTGTGGAGAAAAGGGAGCCCTCCTACCCTGTAGGTGGGAATGTAAGTATGTGCAGCCACTATGGAGAACACTGTGGAGCTTCCTTAAAAAACTAAAAACAGAGCTACCATATGACCCAGCAGTCCCACTCGCAGGCATATATCTGGAGAAAACAATACTTTGAAAAGATAGATGTACCCCAGTGTTCATTTCAGCACTGTGTATGATAGCCAGCACATGGAAACAACCGAACTGTTCATGAGCAGGTGAAGGGATAAAGAAAAGCTGGTACAGATATACAGCGGGATGCCCCTCAGTCATGGAAGGAACGACAGGACGCCACTCACCGCTGTGTGAGTGGACCTGGGGATCATCTAAATAAATAAGTAAAATGCTAAATAAAGTGAGTCAGAAAGAGATAGACAAATACCGTATGATACCACGTGTGTGTGGAGTCTAAAGTATGGCACAGATGAGCCTGTCTGTGAGGTAGAAACAGGCTCAGTGGTGGAGAGCAGACGTGTGGGGCCAGAGGGGCAGGGGTAGGGGCGGGGTGGACTGCGGGTTTGCGGTTAGCAGACACAAACCATCCTGTGTAGAATGGATAACAGCGAGGTCCACTGCACAGCACAGGGACTAGATTCAAAATCCTGAGGCGAACTATCATGGAAAAGAATATATAGTAGAATGTGTATGATGTGGGCTTCCCAGATGGCGCTAGTGGTAAAGAACCTGCCTGCCAGTGCAGGAGACATAAGAGGTGTGGGTTCAGTCCCTGGGTCAGGAAGATCCCCTGGAGGAGGCCTTGGCAATTCGGTCCAGTCTTCTTGCCTGGAGAATTCCATGGACTGAGGAGCCTGGCGGGCTGCAGTCCATAGGGTCGCAAAGAGCGACTGAAGCGACTTCACACACACGTGTGTATAATGGAATTACTTTGCTGTACAGCGCAAATTAGCACAACATTTTAAATCGTCTACACTTTGATAAATAAACTATGTGTGATTCACTGGTGATGCTTTACAAACATGTATTAAGTCATTGAATCCTCATAACAACTCTATGAAGTCAGTACTGTCATCAGCATTTTTCAGAAGGAAGCAGAAACACAGAGCTGGGATTTGGGCTATGACTTGGGCTCAAGCAATCTAGCTTCAAAATCATGGACTCTTTTTTTTTTAAATTTTGCATATTTTAATTTCAGAACTAAAAAACCACAACACACAACATTTAAACCCTCCTGCTGTCTCTGGCTTCTCACCTGAGGAGCCCCAGGCTCACTCCACCACACCTACCCCAGGACCAAGTTGGGCCTGGGCGTTAATGGAGATGAAGCAGCGTGTGTTCTCGTAAACATGCATCTTTGCTGCTGAGCTTTTGGACCGTAGGCCCGATTCTGTCCATGGGATTCTCCAGACAAGGATATTGGAGTGGGTTGCCATTTCCTTCTCCAGGGGATCTTCCTGACCCAGGGATCAAACCCAGGTCTCCTATGTTGGAGGCTGATTCTTTACTGTCCAAGCCACCAGGGAAACCTCCTCTATCTATAATGGAATTGAATCAAAGTATTTTCCCTAGTGATGGAGAAATAAAATTGTATAAGAAACTGATATAATCACAAAAAGATTTGTACTTGAAGTATTCATGATGGTTCGTATTATTTTGTGTAAAGTCACAGATAATGTGGTTCTTACAGTTCCTGCCTGGTTTTGTTAGGCAGTGGGTCTAAAATTGTTTTTCTGCCTGGTACTTTCCCCCTTCTTCCTTTCTTAGACATGTGTATGGGTATAGCAGGGTGCTAATTTCCAGGTCAGTTTCAACCTGTGATTTACTTACCTGCAGGGACAAAAGGTTTATCAGCCAGTCAGCTTTTCTATCTTAAACCCTCGGCATGTGGTTTCCTGCCAGTCTTCTCTGAAACATGTTACATCCTGCTTGGTATTAGCACAATTAGCTAGATACATAATTGGCATTTGTAAATTATTTGAGGATGTAAGTAAATATAGAAAAGGACTTTGCAACCTGATTTATAGTTATCTTTTGATCTCAGCTAGCTTTCCAGGATTCTGTGTAGTTAAAATTTAACAATGCAAATGTGTCATGTGAAGTGTTAGGATTAAACACAAGCACCAGGTGAGCAGGGACTTGTTCACCACTGTGCCTCCAAAGCCTGGACCTGTGCCTGTACATGCAGTAGATATTCCATTCTTTAGTTATTAAACCTGCATTTACAGTGAAGACCAGAGAAATTATAAAGTTGAGCTTTATACCTAGACAATCTCAGACTCTCTCAGTTCTGTAAGTCAGGTGCGGAGGCACGAGGATGCAGATGTGATTCACATTCTCATTCATTTTATTGATTCAGCAACTCCTCACTGACTGCAGCCACTTTGCGCCTGGGTCAGGCACTGCACCGGGAGTAGAGAAGGCGGCTCCTGCCCTCCTGTGGCTCTTGCTTTGGGGAGAAGGAAGTGGGAGGCGCGGAGGCAAACGGGAACCTTGGCAGCAAGAGTTGCAGGGCAGTCAGTGTCGTCGTTTGGCTGCGGAGTAGTGTCGTTTGTCGTTTTCGTTTCTTCTGTTGCCACTCTCGATAGTGTCACAGTAATCTCTGCTCGCCTGGTCCCTGTAAAGGTCTGGGTTGTTGGCCTTTGGCTTAGAATTCCATCCGAAGACTTGACATGCAGGTACTGAGATACAATAGGAAAACGCCGTAATAGTCCCCTGTGCCACCTGCAAAGAAACTTAGGAAAAACAGCGCCTTTGTTGAGGAGGAGGAGTTAGCGCCGTGGTGGTTAGAAGGGGCTGGGTGGAGGGTTGAGACGTAGGGTGGGGTGTGTGTGACTTCCCTTCCCGGGGCCTCTGACTGCTGATCCGTAGGGGAGGGAGGGGCATCAAGGCTCTGCTCCCCGTGAGCCCTCAGCAGCAGCAGCCTGCTGCTTCTCTCCTGCATCTTGGACTTCTTTTGAAAGACTGCATTTCAACAGTGAGTTCCTTGGTAAAAAATTAGAAAATTTCTGGACTAGGTGATCTCCCCAATTTTTCTAAGCCTGATATCCAGTGAATATTAAATATTCCACATGTGTTCACTGCTAATACGCTAGCTGCCCTGCTCCCCCCCCCAAAAAAAAAAGCTGCAGCAACTTCTTATCAGGTCAAAATACCTTTTTTTTTTTCCTACAAAAGGTCATTTGATTGAGATGAAGGTCACTCAGTGGGTCAACAATGATTTGAGTTCAAAACCCAAGAGTTTTAGTTCTTTATAAACTCCTTTTTTTCCCTCCACAGTGGCCCCATGTGGCGAAACCTTAAACACATCCTTGTGTTCAGTCGCTCAGTCGTGTCCAGCTCTTTGTGACCCCATGGGCTATAGGAGCCCAGACTCCAGGGGCCCACCAGCTCCTCTGTCCGTGGGATTTTCCGAGCAAGAATGCTGGAGTGGTGGCCATTTCCTTCTAAAAAGCTCTTTTTCAAAACCTCCTGAAGGACTCTGGAGAGCCACGCACTTTGTTGTTTTAACGTGGGTGTTTACTTTTCCTCTAGGCTGTTCTCACTATCTGAATATTTATGTAAGAATCTAACAGACTTCTTTGAGAGCATCTCTCCTTGCATATCGTTTGTTCCCTCTTTCCCCACTTTTCCTTTGCTCGTGATTGTTGTCTTTGCTCAGTCGTGTCTAACCCTTTGCTACTCCACGGACTGCAGCATGCCAGGCTTGCCTTGCCTTCACTGTGGTAGAATCCAATTATTGTGAAAATAACTGGCTCTCAGTGAGCGGCAGGAACTGTTTTCACATACCTCTTGCCAGAAATCAGGCCCAAGGGAAGGGAACCCCCACAGGAGGAGAAAGGAGACAGCAGAAGAGAGAGCGCGTGAGCAGCCGTCTCCGCGCCCCCTCAGTCAGGCTGCAGCTGTGACTCCATCCCTGAGTCTCCTGCGCAGTGAGGATTGTGGTTCCTCCCGCAGAGGGTTGTTGTGAGGATTAAATGTGTCTGTTGCTTAGTCTCTTGCTTGGCCTGCAGTCAGGCCTCTATAACCTAGGTTCCCTCTCTTCTTTCCCTTTTCTCCTGCGCTTTTTCTCTTCTCTCTTCAGGAGCTTTCCTTCCTTCCTCCACCCCCTCTTTTCCGCAAATATTTATTAAACTCCTACTGATGCGTGCCAGGCATTGGTCTCAGTGCTGGGGATACAGCAGTGAGTGAAACGTCGGAATGTGCGTTCCAATATCCCCTCCTCACTACGATGCACTTAGCATCAGGGACTAGAATACAGAATGTGTAAAGAAGTCTTACAACTCAATAGTAAAAACACAACCCAATTAAAAAATGGGCCAAAGATTTGAATAACTATTTCTCCTGAATTACGGAGGGCCAACAAACACATGAAAAGATTCTCAACACTGAGTCACCAGGGAAACGGAAATCAAAACCACAGTGAGAACACAACACACCCAGGAGGATGCCTGGGATCCAGAAGACAGAGGGACGGGCTGGCAACGATGTAGAGAAATTGGAATCCTCATACATACCTTGTTCATGGGAGTATGAAACGGTGCAGCCAATTTGAAAAGCAATCTGGCAGTTCCTCAAAGTGCTGAACATAGGTTCCCATAGGACCCAGCAGTTCTGCTTCTAGATGGTTGCCCAAGATGACTGAAAACATGTGTCCACATAAAAACCGGTACCTGAATGCTCACAGCAGGATTTGCTACAGCCTCCAAAAAGTGGAAGCAACCCAAGTGTCCCTCAACTGACAGTGGATAAGATGTCCCTCAACTGAAAATGGATATCCATAAACTAAAATTATTGTTGTTCTTCAGACCCTAAGTCGTGTCCAACTCTTTGCGACCCCATGAATTGCAGCACGCCAGGCTTCCCTGTCCTTCACCATCTCCCAGAGCTTGCTCAAACTCATGTCCACTGAACTGGTGATGCCATCCAGCCATCTCATCCTCTGCTGCCCCCTTCTCCTCTTGCCTTCAATCTTTCTAAGCATCAAGGTCCTTTCCAATGAGATTATTCTGCAATAAAAAGGAGTGAAGTACTGATACATGCTACAGCGTAGATGAACCTTGAAAACATTATGTCAAGTGAAAGAAGCCACTTACAAAAGAACATATATTGAATGATCTTGTTTATATTAAAATGTTCAGTTCAGTTCAGTCTCTCAGTCATATCAAACTCTTTGCAACCCCATGAATTGCAGCACGCCAGGCCTCCCTGTCCATCACCAACTCCCGTAGTTTACCCAAACTCATGTCCATTGAGCCAGTGATGCCATCCAACCGTCTCATCCTCCGTCGTCCCCTTCTCCTCCTGCCCTCAATGTTTCCCAGCATCATGATCTTTTCAAATGAGTCAGCTCTCTGCATCAGGTGGCCAAAGTATTGGAGTTTCAGCTTCAGCATCAGTCCTTCCAATGAACACCCAGGACTGATCTCCTTTAGGATGGACTAGTTGGATCTCCTCACAGTCCAAGGGACTCTCAAGAGTCTTCTCCAGCACCACAGTTCAAAAGCATCAATTCTTTGGTGCTCAGCTTTCTTTATAGTCCAACTCTCACATCCATCCATGACTACTGGAAAAACCATAGCCTTGACTAGACGGACCTTTGTTGGCAAAGTAATGTCTCTGCTTTTTAATATGCTATCTAGGTTGGTCATAACTTTGCTTCTAAGGAGTAAGCGTCTTTTAATTTCATGGCTGCAGTCACCATCTGCAGTGATTTTGAAGCCCCCTAAAAGAAAGTCAGCCACTGTTTCCCCATCTATTTGCCATGAAGTGATGGGACCAGATGCCATGATCTTAGTTTTCTGAATGTTGAGCTTTAAGCCAACTTTTTCACTCTCCTCTTTCATCAAGAGGCTCTTTAGTTCTTCTTCACTTTCTGCCATAAGGGTGGTGTCATCTGCATATCTGAGGTTATTGATATTTCTCCTGGCAATCTTGATTCCAGCTTGTGCTTCTTCCAGCCCAGCGTTTCTCATGATGCACTCTGCATATAAGTTAAATAAGCAGGGTGACAATATACAGCCTTGACGTACTCCTTTTCCTATTTGGAACTAGTCTGTTGTTCCATGTCCATTTCTAACTGTTGCTGCCTGACCTGCATACGGGTTTCTCAAGAGGCAGGTCAGGTGGTCTGGTATTCCCATCTCTTTCAGAATTTTAAAATGTTCAAAAGAGGCAAATCTATAGACAGTAGATCAGTGCTTGCCTAGGGCTCATGGGGGGGGTGGGGAGGGCAGGAGGCGGGTGCTGGAGAATGACTGATGACAGGTGTGGGGCTTCTTTGGGGAGGGTGGAGATGTTCTAAAATTACGGGGATGGTGGCGGAATTCTAGAATCACTAGAGACCATTGACTGGTGCACTTTAAATGGGTGAGCCTCGTGCCTTGTGTCCCAGTACAGCTGTTACACAGTGTAATTCCCCGTGCTCTCTTCCCACTTCAGCCCACTTCACTTCCCACCTTGTGCATCCTCTCTCCTGAGCGTGGGGTTACACCCTGGCTCCCAAACAGAGCAGGGCGAGGCACCTGCCCCCTATGGGCCGCCTCTCGGCCACCCCTGTTTCTCCTTCCTTCCCAGCCAAGACTGCTAAATGTTAGAAGATAGGTAATTTAGAAATTGTAAATTGTAGAAGAGTCAGATATGAATGGATAAGCAGGAAGAAGAAATATTTTGGACATTTAACCTCACTGCCCAGAGATAATCATTATTCATGTCTTATATAATTTTAGCATTCATTTAAAAAGTTGACACCTTCCGTTTTTGTTTTCACAGAGCACTGTTATAAGGGAAAGCTTATGTTAAGTTCCTCTACTGAGATTATTGTTGTTTAGTTGCTGACTTGTGTCCAACTCTTTTGCAACCCCATGGACTGCGGCCTGCCAGGCTCCTCTGCCCGAGGGATTTCGCAGGGAAGAATACTGGAGTGGGTCATTTCCTGCTCTAGGGAATATTCCTGACTCAGAGATTGAACCCACGCCTCCCGCCTTGGCAGGTGGATTCTTTACCACTGAGCTACCTGGGAAGTCCAAAGTTAGTGTATAGCAGGTCAAAGTAACCTATACTAAGATAGAACATTGTAGTTTTTTTAAGAATAAGAATACCTGAATCTTCTGTATTACTAAGTATGATAGGTTTTTATGCATGTTTTTTTTTTTTTTTTAACTATTTAGAATTGTCTAAATAAAATTTGGGGTCAGGAAACCCTAATGCTTTGGGAGGTTTATGCTCATTAGCTTGTGGATGGAATACATACAGTCTCGTTGCATTTTAGGCCACACTTCTTATGAGGCTTTTGCTTAAGCCGCAGCCCAATATCACAAGAGGATTTCAGTCTTAAATATTTTAGAGTGTGTTAAAGCCCCATGCCCTGTGAAATAAGAATTTCATGGGTTCCCTTCAGCCTCTGTGGACTGTTCAGAATGTCTGGCTGACGTTTTTTGTGAATTAGGATGTCAGCTGGTAAGACAGATTCCCAGCGTGAGAAAGCCCATTGAGCTAATTTCACTCATCTTTTCTCCCTTTTGCCCATGTGCAGAATTAGACTGGCTGAGCAACCCAAGCTTTTGTGTTGGAGCCATAACATCTCTGAGCCGACAAACTGAAGAGGCCAGCAAAGCCCCAGTTTCTGAAGGGTCACCACTGACAAGGTAGATTTTGTTTGTTTTAATGATTGTATTTATTCCTGTTTTACTTTTGGCTGTGCTGGGTCTTCATTACTGCACAGGCCTTTCTGTAGTTGGGGAGGGCAGGATCCCCTCTCTAGGGACGGTGTCCCGCCGCTCACTGCAGCGGCTTCTCTGGCTGTGGAGCAGCGGCTGTCGGCCCATGGGCTCTGGAGCGTGGGCTCGGGAGTCGCGTCTCCGGGGCTCTGGAGCGTGGGCTCGGCAGTTGCGTCTCCGGGGGTCTGGAGCGTGGATTCGGGAGTTGGGTCTCTGGGCTGGGGGCATGGGCTCGGGAGTTGGTTCTCCGGGGCTCGGGGGCATGGGTTCGGGAGTTGGGTCTCCGGGGCTCTGGAGCGTGGGCTCGGGAGTTGGGGCTCTGGGGCTCTGGAGCGTGGGCTCGGGAGTTGGGTCTCTGGGGCTCGGGGGCATGGGTTCGGGAGTTGGGTCTCCGGGGCTCTGGAGCGTGGGCTCGGGAGTTGGGTCTCTGGGGCTCGGGGGCATGGGTTCGGGAGTTGGGGCTCTGGGGCTCTGGAGCGTGGGCTCGGGAGTTGGGGCTCTGGGGCTCGGGGGCATGGGTTCGGGAGTTGGGTCTCCGGAGCTCTGGAGCGTGGGCTTGGGAGTTGGGTCTCCGGAGCTCTGGAGCGTGGGCTTGGGAGTTGGGGCGCACGGGCTTTAGTTGCTCTCTGGCAGTGAGATCTTTGCTGATGGACCAGCAATTGAACCCATGTCTCCTGCATCGGCGGGCAGATTCTTTACCACTAAGCCACCAGGGAAGCCCACGATAGTTTTTTGATAGGCGGATTTTTAGTCTTTGTCAGCATACCACCTATAGCTTAGCTTGAATAGTGACCCTTAGAAAACCTTGTGATGAAGGAGTTAAGTAAAAACTCTTTGTTTTACGAAACGTAATGGGGTGATCTTTGACTGTTTTTCCCTTACCTCACTCTTTACAGATCATCCTTTTTTTTTCCCCCTTTGCATTGCAGTGGCAAGTACATGACACAGTTACTGCCAATAATTAGGCCATGAGGGAAATAGCATCATTGTGATTCTTAAGTAACTTTATTAACCTCATTAGTCACCTTTAGAATATTGTAATTCAGATATTTCTTTAGTTGCATAAAGATGGAAGTTGCATGCAAAAATAGGTTTTGTAATAACATAGGATAAAAATCTCATGAAAACTTTGGGGAAAACAAAGGCACACATCTCTACCCAGCTTTGGAAGAATTTTGTTACAGATCACTGGACTGAGAGATGAGCTCCCTCACAAATATAGACCAAATGGTCTCATTAATATGATGTAACCTAAAAGTGTGGGAAGCCTTTAGAAATTGAGACTAGTTCATGCATGAGAGGGAGTAATGAGAAAGAGCTCATTCTAACTTTGAAAAACAAGGACCAACTTTAAACCCATTTTCTTTTTCTTTTTGGCCTTAAGAACATCCTGGCATAATATATAGGACTGAAAATAAACCTTTTGTAGATTTTTTAAGATACTGTATTTGATAACTGGTAGATTAAGAATGTATAGCTATGAAAATATAGGTTTAGAAGCCATAAAGATTAGAATCTCTTCAGCCAATGTTATTTTAGGTCCAACTCTTAAATCTTGAAGGTAAATTTATAAGCCAACTTTTAAATCTCCAAGATAAGTATAAGCCAGGAGGGTACTGTATAATGTATGAGCAAATAGTAAGCCTGAGTGGATGTTTATAGAGAATTGCCTTTTGCATGTTTGTTTACTTGCATATTATTTCCCTAATTCTCTTTTGAAAATAATTCTAATGTTGACCTTCCCAAACAGGAGTCCTCTAAAATCAGAGCCTTCAGATGAAAGCGACACTAACAGAAAGCCCAAAGAAGCAGGCAGGAAAAAGAAGAAAGAGAAAAAGAAGAGAAGGCAGCGTGAGCACCACAGGGAAGCCAGGAGCAGGCGCAGGCGCTCGGGCAGCCGTGGGTCTGAGCCAGGCGCCGGTTCTGAAAGGGACCGACCTTCCGGAGGCATCAGAGACAGTAAAGGGGCGTCAGAGAAACCGAAGTAGGTTTTCTATTCCCAGATGTTTATGGTTTTTCAAATCTTGGATTTTTCTCCCTTCCTTGTTGCCACAAGTGAGACATTTGAATGGTGATTTAGCCACTCAATCAAAATGGAGTGAATACATATCTCAGTAAAATTGGGGGAAAAAAAAAAAAACCAGAAAGAGCTGTGTCACTAGGTCAGTGAAAGAAAGGAAAAGAAAAAAGAAAACTTTCATTAAAAAAATAGGGCCATGATTTTATTTGAGAAATGTTATCTGGGTGCAGCAATGATTGTGTCAAAATCTGATTCAGACAAAAAGCCTACAGGATTTTTGAAAGATGACAGATAGGCCTCACAGTGGGCATGTGGGCCAGTTGGCTACTTAGTTTTACACTTTTGTGAAGAGTAAGAAACTTGTCTTAGCTTTCTCTTTCTCGATACATCTTTCTTTCAGTCACTCACGTCAGAACGCCCGTCTGCAGACACAGGACAGACTCGTGGTTGCCACGTGGGCGGTGAAGGCAGGGACGGACAGGGAGGGGGTGAGCGACGGGAGTTGTCATGTGGGGGGACACGCACCGGGGCCCCGCTGCACCGCCCAGGGAGCCGTTCACATCCGAGAGAGACCGTGACGGAAAGGAGTGTAAGAACAGAACCCCGTGTGTATTCCAGACACACTCTCTCTGTCTGGCTATGGTCCACAGAGCCCTGAAAATGATCATTGCGCTTGTCCTTCTCTCACGTTTGTTTACAGCCGCTGTGCTGAAGGTGCGGAGTGGCTCCTGACCGCAGCACTTCCTCCCCTTGGGGCCTTCCCCCCCGCCTTTCTCCCCGCGTCTCCCCTGGCCACAGTGGCCGAGGCGCGCTGCATATCAGCCCCCGTCATAGCTTTTCCTCTCCGCTTAGTCTAACGTCCCCCTGCATGAGGGGCACTTTGCTCACACATGGGACAGGTGGTATGTGGTGACAGTACTTGAATTATTCCTCGTTTACCTTGTTTTTTCTTTTTGTTCGTGTGGTCTAGATGAGAGAAAATTTTAAGTCCTACCCAAGGCATACTTGAAAAAATTGAGTGCTGTTAAGGTTTTTGCAGCTCTTCAGGGATTATCTGTTCTTGCTGTGTGCTTAGGAGTCCCCGTGATGTCAGTGAGCTCCGGTTGGAGCGCGTCTGGAGTCGGGCCTGTGGTCTCCATCAGAGACACAGACACCGTGCCTCCCAGGGTCCTCCGTCATCAGAGCCGCGTTGAAGAATGCTGCGGGCCTCGGGGCTCAGAGGGTCCGCATTTCTTTAGCCCACTCTGTCTCTTAGGTGCTGCACCTGTGACCCTAGAGAGGAAGAGATAAAGGAGTCCAGCAATGAGGTTCCAAATCGGGCTGGATTTCTGGGGGCAGGAGGGCTTCCCTGGGGGCTCAGTGGTCAAGAATCTGCCCACAGTTCAGGAGAGGCAGGTTTGGTCCCTGGTCAGGAAGATCCCCTGGAGAAGGGAATGGCAACCCACTCCAGTATTCTTGCCTGGAGAATCCCATGGACAGAGGAGCCTGGCGGGCGGCTGTCCGTGGGTTTGCAGAGTCGGACACGACTGAGCGACTCAGCAACAACAGCATGTGGACAGAAACCACTCCCGCCTGGCTCGCCATCGAGTCCCCCCGGCAGTTGGCACAGGGCCCGATGCGTAGTAAACACGCAAGTACGTTTTTGCTAGTGTGAATGAGTGAATGAATATATCACTGATGTTCTTGCTTTTTAGTATGTCTTCAAAGCAAAGTACATTAGTTGCTGTGTGTTCCAAAGACTCATCTTTAACTATTTGTCTTTTCTTTTATTTATATGACTGAGGAAAATGAGTTTTAAAGGATTTCCTGAAACTGTACAGAAGCAACCATAAGAAATTTGAAAGATAGTTATTTTCAGCCTGTGCCTAACCACATCAGAAGTGATCTTTACAGTCTCTTGGCAGCTGTATGACCCAGACAGCGTTTTTGAGTCTTGGTGTTTTGTAGAGCGGCCCCGTGAAGGTCGGAGCGGCTGTCCTTGTCTGTTTCGTTCTTACTGCTCTCTTGTGCAGTCTCTTCCTGGGAAGGCGACCAGGAAGAGGTCTTGTTTCCATTTAGACAAGGGGCTAAGACATTAGTGAGTCGTGAGTGTCTCCCATGAGGTCAGGAAAGCAGCCTGGGGCCGGTTGAGGGGCGTGTGTCCTGTGTGGGACTCTGAGTCCAGGGTGGTCAGGGACAGCCCCCTGCAGCTGCTGATGGCCTCTGTGTCCTAGGGTGAGCTCCTCTTCACTTCCAGGTGGTGGCACTTCCTTCTGGCGCACAGCCCAGACCGCATCCTGCTTCCTGACTGTGGGACCCAGGAGGGGAGGCGTGAAGGGCTCGCTGCTCCCCAGGCGTGGTCTGCAGCCAGCCCTTCCCACCCCCAGCTGGCTTTCCATCTCTTTCCGGAATGCATCGGTCTCTTTCTATCCCTTTTGCTGCTGATTTCGGCTTTTGTCATCAGAAAACCCTCCACAGTTGTTCTGGAGGGGCGTGAGTTAAACCTCACCATGTATTTTAACCCGAGATGCATCATCCTGCAAATATTTATTGAGTAGCTACTTTGCATCCCTGGAATACCATGCCCTTGCGTTCCCAGCCAGGAATGGTTTAGAAGCCTGGAGAATCTTGATTTCTATCTGGGTGAAGCCAGAAAGCAAAGATGGAACAACACTTAATGGCTGTTGTGACTCCTTTGGCAGCCTCTTTTGTCAGGACCATTATGGATGATTTTCTTTAGAGGAAGAAAGATGTTAGATGCCAGAAAAACCTTTCCCCTCCTCTTAGTTGACTCCTAGGGAACTGGTTCTTTTTGTGTCTGAGCTGAAGGTCTGCCATATCGCAGATTGGTTCAAAGTGATAAATGAGGGTCCTGTTTTACAGTGGACTCTCTGCCCTTTCGGTCAAGGTCCGTGTGTAGGCAAAACGCCCTGCATAGAGCCCAGACTGTAAACAGGAGCCTGGGACCGCGTCTTGGCAATGCTGGAGACTGAAGCAGTCAGAGCTGTGGCTTTGTTTCGTTGTTAAGTTTTCAGTTGAAATCAATTATCTGAGCACTTTCAGATAAATGAGGCAAAATAAGGGCAGCCTTATTTTCCCTCCTTCATTTATTCCTTTCTTTTTCTTTCTTCCTTCCTTTCAAGAAGAAACCTTGTGTGTAAATATGTTTGAAAGTCAAGTTATGATCATTTAAATGAATTATTACTGTTCTTTTTTAAAGACACCTGTATCTTTCATGTTTATTTTTGGGATCAGTTGACTTCTCTTCTTGGTAAAGTGTCACTTAAGACAGTCTTCGCTTTGTACTTTAACGCACTTTCCAGAGCAGGAGCCCGGCCCCGTCTTTTTGGCGGATACACATCGTCTGCAGGAGGTGTGCGCGAGGCCGTAAGGGCTCTGACATGTTTCACATTCACGCGTCCGAGACGTGAAGTATGTAACTGGGGGGTTTCTAAATGCCGCTCCCTTTTCCTTCTTCACCCTCCTCTGTCCCACAGTCAAGAAAATAATGCCGCCGCGGATACCGGACGTCACTGTGTTTGGCTTGAGGACATCCAGGCTCTGACGGGAGAAACCTTCCGAACGGATAAGAAACCGGATCCTGCCAACTGGGAGTATAAGTCTCTTTACCGAGGAGATATTGCGAGGTGTGTGTCTCAGCGTGTTTCTCTGGTCGTTCTGGTGGGAGGGGACTTCTGTCTGCTGTGAGCTCTCAGCACTGTCTGTGTCCCCCCGACTCCCCCCCATTGACTGTTGAGCTTTATCCACTGTTCACTTGTTTAGGCATACACAGTAGAAGGTGAGTCATCTCACGCTGTAAAATAAAAGTTTAAACCTGGAGATCAGGATCCAGGTTGGATTAATCTTATTCAGCCATGGTACTTGGTGTAGTGTGTGACACAGTAGGTGTTCAAAGAATATTTGTAGATTGAATGGGTCTAAAAATACCTTGAACTGATTGTGACTATCCATAAATCATGTGGTTTAATCTATATGCCTTGCTTAAAAGTTACAAAAGCCTTTTATTTATCCAAACCACCCCCCACGCATGCCATTTTAAAAAATGACATTAAATGATAATGACTTTTTCAAAATGTTTCTGGCATATGTCACCAGATAATCATAAAAACAGGTGATGGTATCTGCTTCGGCAATGAGTTTAAGCTTTTTTCTCTATCCTATATTAACGCATATATGTAGAATCAAGAAAAAATAGTATAGATGATCTTATTTGCAAAGCAGAAACAGAGAGAGCCGTAGAGAGCAGACATACGGACCCCACGGGGAAGGGGGTGTGTGGGGGAGGACGCGGGGCGGGACTGACGCGTGCACACTGCCGGTGCCGAGTCTGAAGCAGACCGCTGTCCCGCACAGACAGCCCTCCTCGGCGCGCTGCTGGCCCCAGCGGGAGCGGTCAGCGAAGGACGGCCTCTGTGCGGGTGCAGAGGCTCACCGTGTGGGACAGGAGCCAGCATCGCGCGGGAGAGGAGCTCTCCGCCCGTGGAAGGGGCTCCTCAGAAGAGCAGCCTCTCTCCTCGCACCTGGCAGTCAGAAACAGCTGAATCCTCAGTACACTCTTCAGACGCTTGGTACCTTGTAGGACATAGTGAACGATGACACACAGTCTCTTGCTCCCGAACAGCTAGGAGGCAGTGAAAACTGGAGGTAGAGAATCATGGGATTTACGGCCAAGAGGAGGCCTTGAAGTTGGTGATCATTCTTCATGGGCTGACTACCTTTTAAAGTAAATTTTTGCTCCCATCCGTTCGGCGCCCCTCCGCCTTTTAATTAGGGTGTCACTCAGCGTGACATTGTAGCTCACCACATAAGCAACTCCAGCGATAATTCCCTTCATGATGAGCTGACATCAGTTATTTTTTGGTGCATGTTTGTGTCTGCATACGGTCTCCTGAAGCCTCGTGGCAGGGTTAATACCCTCATGTTTATGTATTTTGGAGTGATACCAGTGCTCCCTGAAGCCCTCCGTGGTCTGTCATGCCGCAGCGAGGGGCGACCCTGTGAACGCCGGCAGGGCACAGAGGGGGCAGCGCCAGCCTGTGCTTTTCTGCTGCTGGAGTCAGCCTGCTGGCTCCCAGCTGCTCCACGAGGAGGCTCTCTGACCTTACCCAGCCAGGAGAGGAATCTCAGGGATGCAAATACCTTCGGAAGGTCATACACCAGGAAGTAAGAGGGTTGGGATTCACGCCTATACTTCTCTGATGCTCTTCCACCATCCCCAAGGAAGAGATGGGTCCTGTGGTTGGACATTTTCTAGGTTGGGAAACAGAAGATGCTGGTTCTCCTGACTTTGCCAGTGACTAGTACCATATCCCAGGCAAGTCACTTAACCCAGGGGTCCCCAGCCCCCGGGGCGGCCCTGTGGGGAACCCCGCCACACAGCCGGAGGTGGGGGGCGAGTGAGCACAGCGTCTGCTGCTCCTCAGTGCTGACCCATCCCTCCCGTCGATGGAAAAAAAGTCTTCCAGGAGACAGGTCCCTGGTGCCAAAAAGGGACCGCTGACTTAACCTTTCTGAGCCCCTGTGTCTTCATTTGTAAACTGGAAATTGTAACTCCTACTGTGCCTCACACTCAAATATCAGAAATATTTGATAAGGAATTAGAAATTGGTGTGCAAAGATAAAGGCTTACTATCTAGTACTAGATTAAAAAAAGGAAGCAATATTAACAGAGAGTGGCTCTTGAACCTCTGCTAGTGAGTGGCCCAGAGCTGAGGAAGAGAGTGCTTAGAGACAGCTTTAATTCTTCTAAACTGCAAAGAGACTACTCCAAAGGGTGTAGGACATTGGTGAGATTTCATAGTAATTCGCTAAAGCTCAAGTTGGGTAAAGTCTTGCCCAGAGTAACAGCTATACAACTGTTAGTACCCTGATCTGTGAAGGTGGTCCCGTGGCATGCTGAGCTGGTCAGGACGGTGGGAATACGGTGTCAGGCCCTGAATTTTCACATTTGTTAAGAGAGATCCTGACAAACTATGAGCTTTGACAAGACAGTGAGCAGACACGTGGCTAAGACCGTCACGCGAGGACGGTGAGGGCTGTGGGTACCAGCCTGTGTCAGGGACACGGTCTTCGTCTTGTAGGCTTTGCTGCACTTGGGAAGGTGGGTTGGCAGAGTCCTGTGTAACTTGGGAAGCGGCACCAGGACCGGTGAGTGGAAGTTTGGCTCGGCATAAAAGCAGATCTAAGAATGTGAGCATCCCAGCAATGGCGTGCAGTGTGTTGAAGCATTGTGGTAAACAGGGGTCAGGTTCTAAAGTTAGTGTGGAACGGGTCCAAGTTACCTTTGGAAAGTTCCCTAGGACTAATGCACTGTCAGTGAAGTTCAGCTATCTTTTTTTTTTTTTGCCATTTTTGGAAGAGTTTATTTTTTCTTTGGCTATCCACCAGCTGAAATAGTTGGCTCTTGTTTAGGAGCCAAGTTGTATGAAATAATACTGATAATTTAAATTCACCTAGTCCTTACTGTATGGCTTAGCCTGTTACATATATAAACTTTTTTGATCATCCTAGCAATTCTGCGACATAAATTACTATTATGGTCACCGTTTAACAGACGAGGAAACTGAGGCAAACAAACAAACTGTTTGTTTTTTAAAACTTGATTACGGTCACCCAGCTTAGTAAGTGAAGGAGCTGGAATTTGGACCAAGGCAGTCAAGACTCTGAGAAGGCCTGTGTGAATTGAATTCGCCAAAGGAAAGGCAGATTTGTGTTGCCCAGCCCAGCTCACTCCGGGACCCAGACCCGCTGAGTGGGCTCAGGGCAGAACTGGGCACTGGATTTAAACACGTTCACTTCCCAAGCCCTTGTCCTCTCTTGTTTTCTCTTTTCATTTCTCTCTCTCTCTTTTTTCTCCTGGTGACTAGGTGCCTAATGTGTGTGCTCAGTTGCTAGTCGTGACCGACTCTTTTGCAACCCTGTGGACTGTAACTTACCAGGCTCCTCTGTCTGTGGAATTTTCCAGGCGAGAGTACTGGAGGGGGTTGCCAGGCCCTCCTCCAGGGGACCTTCCCGACCCAGGGATCGAACCCACGTCTCTTGCCTCTCCTGCATTGGCAGGTGGGTTCTTTACCACTAGGGCCGTCTGGGAAGCCCCTGAGTGCCTGTCTGGTTTTATAACAGATACATTTGATATCATTCACTAAACCTCCAAACAAAATGGGTGTTCCCACCTCTGGAATTATTCAACTGAAGACTAGCTGATTATTTGATAAGGATTTTATAGGAAAAGTGCCTTTATTGGGGGGAACTATTGCATTAAATTACATCCTAGGCCCGGTCCAGTAATTTAGATCTTATAATAAGTGATAAATTGGGTAGAACCTAAATGTACAACAACAGAGAAATGGTTAAATAAATTATGGGACACTTCTAGTGAGCCGGTTTGAAGTCAATAAAAATGGTTGTTTTCTGAAACTAGTGGTATGAAGAAATGCTTAAAAGTAGGGAGAAAAGGCTGAAGCTATTTATCAGCTATTTAAAACCAGGGTATATAAATGAATGTGCCTAACACACATGCACATTATCTGAGTGTTGACACTTAATAGCTGCATGCTTTTTTCTCCTGTATCATCTTCATCTAGTTTGCTACAAAAGGAAGCTATTAAAATCACCTTTACAAAATACAGTTTTAAAGTCAGATAACTCAGCAACCATTTTTTAAGAGATCGCTTGAATATCTAAAACACTGTTGACTTTCAGTAAAAATAGTCATTAGGGAGAACAAAACTCGTTTTTAACTTAACACTTGTTTCTTAGGGCAGCGGTCCCCAAACTTTTCGGCACCAGAAACCAGTTTCCACGGACAGAGGTGTGGTGAGGGGAGTGGTTTCGGGCTGACGCCTGCACGGTGGGGCCCGCACCCCGCGAGGGTCTCACGTCCCGCTGCTGCTGGCGGACCCGAGGCGGGGCTCAGCAGGGCCGCGAGCGCTGGGCAGCGGCTGGAAACACAGGCCGCACGTCCCTCGTCCACCCGCCCCTCAGCCTCCTGCAGAGTTTCCCCAGGCCCCTTTCCACTCTGTCCACACCCCACCTCCCGGAGAGGATCACCGTCCTGAGTGTTTTCCGTCAGCGGTTACGTCTGCTTCAGAATTGCACGTAAACGGAGTCGAGCAGCGCGCCCTCCTCCGTGTCCGACTCCTCCTCCCTGGGGGGCGTGCCCCGTCCGCGGCCACACCGCCGTCCTGTCCCTTCTCCTGTCGGGCACCTGGACGTCCTCCCGCGTCGGCTGCGACGAGTAAAGCTGCCGAGGACACTTGTGCACGGCTCTTTGTGTAGGATTGTGGTTTCCTTTTTCTTGGGTAAATACCTAGGAATAGAATTGCTAGGTCATGGGTGAGGTCTATGTTTAGGTGTTTTTTTTAAACTGCCAGACCTTTTCCCCAAGTGGTTGTGCCGGTTGACGTCCCCGCAGCGGCGCGTGAGGCCCGGCCCCCGGCGGGCCCCTCGCTGGGGTGTCCATCGCCCTGTCCTGGTGGTCTGTGCCCCGGCGCGCCGTGGTTCCCGCTTGCCTTTCCTCGGTGGCCGGCGAGGCTGGCCGCCTGTTAGTGCTTATCGGCCGCGCGTGTCTTTCCTGCCGCTTCTGCTCAGGTCGTTTGCAGATGTTTTAGTTGGATTGTTTGCGGAGCGCGCACACACACGGAAAAGGGCCCTGTCTTCCTTAGCTTTGTACAGATACTCAGTAGTCATGCGTTTGGAGCTCCGGGGACGCCTACACGATCCATAAAAGCGTTTTAGAACCCAGCCTCTCTTCCTGTGGAGTAGAAAATAGCCAAATGTAATTTTATTTGACACACTTTGTCTCAGGATTAAAAAAAGAACCTTAGACCTCTCTGTTATCTTCTGAAGTAGACAGCAGAGAGGAAAAGGGCCTGGTCCCGGAGCCAGAGGACCCGGTGTCACCTGAGGCCTCAGCGTCCTTACTAAAGAATGAGGCTGGGGGGAGACGATGGCGTCCCTTCGCCCGTCACACACGATGCGGCCTGAGGGGACGTGATGACACCCTGTGCAGAGCTTGGGGTAGATGATGGCGTCCCCTCACCCGTCACACGCGGTGCGGCCTGAGGGGATGTGATGACACGCCGTACAGAGCTCGGGGGAGACGATGGTGTCCTCTCTCCCGTCACACGTGGCGCGGCCTGAGGGGACGCGATGACATGCCGTGCAGAGCTCGGGGGAGACGATGGTGTCCTCTCTCCCGTCACACGCGGTGCGGCCTGAGGGGATGTGATGACATGCCGTGCAGAGCTCGGGGGAGACGATGGCGTCCTCTCTCCGTCATACGCAGTGTGACCTGAGGGGACGTGGTGACACGCCGTGCAGAGCTCGGGGAAGACGATGGCGTCCCCTCTCCCATCACACGTGGTGCGGTCTGAGGGGACGCAATGACACGCTGTGCAGAGCTCGGGGGAGACGATGGCGTCCTCTCTCCCGTCACACGCAGTATGGCCTGAGGGGATGCGATGACACGCCGTACAGAGCTCGGGGGAGACAATGGCGTACCCTCTCCCATCACACGCAGTGTGGCCTGAGGGGACGCGATGACACGCCGTGCAGAGCTCAGGGGAGACGATGGCGTCCTCTCTCCCGTCACACGTGGCGCGGCCTGAGGGGACGCAATGACACGCCGTGCAGAGCTCGGGGGAGACGATGGCGTCCTCTCTCCCGTCACATGCGGTGTGGCCTGAGGGGACGCAATGACACGCTGAGCAGAGCTCAGGGGAGAAGATGGCGTCCCCTCGCCTGTCACACGCGGTGCGGCCTGAGGGGACGCGATGACACGCTGTGCAGAGCTTGGGGGAGCATAGGTACTAAGTTCTGGGAGACAGGCGTGATCTGAAACTCCTGAGACATAGATGAATGGCACAGTAGAGGAAAAGTCCTGGAACTTCTCTGAGTAGAAACAGTTTGAAGGGAAGATGAGTTTGAATACGTGAACTTCACTGGCGGAACGAGAGTGTCTGCTGGGCCTTCGGTCTGTGGAGCCAGTGTGCGCGTTCTCTCGGTAACCTGTTTTCTTTTTCAAACATTAGATACAAGAGGAAAGGAGACTCCTGCCTCGGCCTCAACCCGAAGAAGCAGTGTGTGTCTTGGGAGGGGACTTCCACAGAAAAGAAGCGTTCCCACAAGCACACTGAGCGCTACTTCACCAAGAAGAGCGTGGGGTTAATGAGCGAGGCCGGCCTCTCCGTCAGCAGGCAGCCTGTAGCTCCGTCATCCCAGCCGCTCTCCTTTATCCCGGTGGGGGGCGTGGACGACGCGGCTCCCCCTCCTGCCAGCTGGCTGAACCCGCTGGGGATTTACGATCAGGCCACAACGCAGTGGTTACAGGGACAGGGTCCTTCGGAGCAGGAGTCCAGGCCACCAGACTCACAGCCCGACCGAGAGAGCGTGCTCCTCAAGGCCAGGGTGGAGGAGTTTAACAGGAAGGTTCGGGAGAACCCTCGGGACACGGAGCTGTGGATGGCTTTTGTTGCCTTCCAGGTAAGCATCACTGTCCCAGTTCTCCTGCCTGGGAATGATGGCCCTACTGTTGGGCACTGGTTTATCCTGCAGTGACTGTTGAGCTCCTGTGAGGAACCCTGGTGCTGGGCCTCTAAAGATGAGAATAGAGCCCTTGCCCTGAGTCTGCTCAAAGCCCAGTGATGGAGACTGATGTGTGAGGGGTAGCTGCAGTCTGGGGCAGGACATGCTGTGACGTAGAAGCTGGGGATGGAATGAGGGGGTGACTGGCCACTCGGGAGTAAGAAACAGCCTCCAAGAGATGGTGAACTGTGAACAGAAAGGGGGTGGGTGTTCACCACGCAGCGGGGAGGTGTTCCTGAAGTTCAGGAGAACATGCGGAGTGCACAGGGTGGTCGGCAGTGACGTGGCTAGAGCTACCAGCTCCCTTTCTGAAATATGTGGTTTTGTCTTTGTCCCACTTATTTTTGGAACCACTTATGTAATTACCACATTTGTCCCACATTCGGCTGTGTTATTGGTAAAATCGGCTTTTCAGAAAAGATTTTCAAGACACTGCATGCTAGTTATTGATACAGAAATCTAAGTTTAAAATGACGGGGACTCTCGAGGTAGTCCAGTGCCTAAGTCTCCGTGCTCCACGTGCAGAGGGCTCGGGTTCAATCCCTGGCCAGGGAACTAGATCCCACAAGCTGCAGCTGAGACCTGGCGCAGCCAGGTAAATAAGTAAGTAAATCAGTTCAGTTCAGTCGCTCATTCGTGTCCGACTCTTTGCGACCCCATGGACTGCAGCACGCCAGGCCTCCCTGTCCATCACCAACTCCCAGAGTTTACCAAAACTCATGTCCATTGAGTTGGTGATGCCATCCAACCATCTCATCCTCTGTCATCCCCTTCTCCTCCTGCCTTCAGTCTTTCCCAGCATCAGAGTCTTTTCCAAATGAGTCAATTCTTTGCATCAGATGGCCAAAGTATTGGAGTTTCAGCTTCAGCATCAGTCCTTCCAATGAACATTCAGGACTGATTTCCTTTAGGATGGACTGGTTGTATCTCCTTGCTGTCCAAGGGACTCTGAAGAGATAAGAGAGTGGATAGGGCTTTCCAGGTGGTGCCATTGGTAAAGAACCCTCCTGCCAGTGCAGGAGACGTAAGAGATGGGGGTTCAATCCCTGGGTCAGGAATATCCCTGGAGGAGGAAATGGCAACCCACTTCAGTATTCTTGCCTGGAGAGTCCCATGGACAGGGGCGCCTGGCGGGCTACAGTCCATGGGGTCTCAGCGAGTCGGACATGTCTTACCGACTAAACTCCCAACCCCAAACACAAGACCAGAGCTACCAACCCAAAGAGCAGTTGGTCGTGTGGAGTGAGCAGCCCTGTGGGCCTTGTAAGACTCCTCGAGCAGCGTCGACACCCTGGGCCCCCGGTTCTGCTTGCCTGTGTGAGTGGGTGTTTTTGTTGTCAAGGACGAGGTCATGAGAAGTCCGGGCCTCTACGCCGTGGAGGAAGGAGAGGCGGAGACACGGAAGCGGTCCCTGAGGCTGGTCCTGGAGAAGAAGCTGGCCATCCTGGAGCGGGCCATCGAGAGCAACCCGAGCAGTGTGGACCTGAAGCTTGCCAAGCTGAAGCTCTGCGCTGAGTTCTGGGAGCCCACCACTCTGCTCAAAGAGTGGCAGAAACTGATCTTCTTACATCCCAACAACACAGCCCTCTGGCAGAAATACCTGTTGTTTTGCCAGAGCCAATTCAGCACCTTCTCCGTATCAAAAATTCAGAGTCTCTACGGGAAGTGCTTGAGCACCCTGTCCGCCGTGAGGGACGGCAGCATCGTCTCCCACCCCGAGCTGCCGGGCACTGAGGAGGCCATGTTTGGTAAGAAGACAGCGACCCAGTCCAGTGACGTGGGAGGGGTGGGTCTTTCTTTTGGCTTCATTGAAAATAGTTTATCTTTGATTTATTTTAGGAAAGTCTAAGTTGATAAAACTGATGCTTAAAAAAGGGTATTATGACTCCTTTTGATGACGGGTTACCGCCACCCCCCCCCCCCCACCTTCTGGGCAGCGGGAGGCATTAAGCCAGTATAGTTCGGAAAATATCGCCAGACTAGAAGCTCCAACTTTTCCACTTGTTATTCGGGTAAATGCAGTCTCTTAACTGCTTTGGCTGTTGGTGGCCTTATCTGTTGAGATGCCCACGTCTCACCCCATTGTGGGGGCTTAGGTGGTCACGCTTGCAGGGTGCCCTGGCTGGCCGGAAATCACTGATAGATACAGGTTACTGGTATCATTATACTGTTAACATTTTCAGTAGGTCCCAAAGGAGACTAGACTATGTTACACATTTTGTCCAGTAATGCGATCCCAGAGACGGCGTGTTACACTGGAGTGTGCCACTCCTGACCTGAATGCTGGGTTTGCCCTTCACAGGTTCCTGTGTGACCTTGGGTAGGTTCCTTAATGTGTGTGAGCTGTAGTTTCTCCCCCAGCAACAGCGGTCCAATACTTGCTTCACAGGAGGGCCGTACCTGTCAGCTGAGACGGCATATGGGGAGCCTAGCTCAGGGTCTGACTCAGCAGCAGGCGTTTCTTTGATCAAATCCCTGCTATTGAATATTGCTACTAACTTCTAAAGATAGAAGAAATATATTGCTCTAGAAATAATAAACATTTGCGTCACTGCCTTAAAGGGGCTCATGTCTGATATTATGTGTTGATATGCTCAAACAGCTTAATGGTATCTTGTAGAGAGAATTGAACCACAGTTTATTTTAAATGAACTGAAAATTTCAGACATGGAACCCAGATTTGTTTACAGCAGGAGTGAGTCTATGATGGAAATTGCTGGTGAATAATGCCATCTAGTGATCAACTGAGTACAGAGCTTGGCTCTCTGATTTAAAAAAAAATCTACTGCGCCATCCTTTTCCCAGAGTTTTTCTCATAATAATGAGCTCAGAGTACTTGATAACCAATATTCAGACCATCCACCGGTCTTGTTTTATCGTTACTATTTGTACTCTGTGGCTGTTTCCTTTAAAAATGAGAATAAATGTACTATGACTGCAGTATGTTACTTGGGTCCTTTAAAGTCAGGACCTGCTTGTCTCTCCAATTGGAAGCTACGACAGTCGCTGGTTTCGGGGAGAAGACGGCCGGGTGCCGAGCTGCACGCTGTGGGAGCTGGCCTCTCCCCGTCCAGGTGCTCACCAGGCTTGTCCCCTCTGCTCTCCCGCCCTCAGCCCTCTTCCTCCAGCAGTGCCACTTCCTGCGGCAGGCGGGCCACTCCGAGAAGGCCGTCTCTCTGTTCCAGGCCATGGTCGACTTCACGTTCTTCAAGCCCGACAGTGTGCAGGGCCTGCCCACCAAAGGCCAGGTGCGTGTCCTGCCCGAGTCCCGGCTTCTGTCTCCGCCCCTCCCTCTTTTAGGGAGGGGCGTGGGTAATAGGAGTTGGTGGTAGTATTTTCAAAATATTTATATCCTCCTTACATCAGTTGAGGGTTGTCTCAGAAATATCCTGGCAATGCTAGGAAAATTCCGTCACAAAAGTAGTGAAGCATTGAGAGCTGAAAGACGCTCTCTCCACCTCCCCAGCTATAAAGACTCACTGATGTCCTTTTTTTTCCCTCTTACTATCAGCCCCTGTTTAAATGCTAGTTACCACCCACCTCCAGGAAAGCAGTTATCATGCCTTGTATTTTTTTTTTATTTTTTCATAATTTTATATTTTATTTGACTAGGTCTCCGTGCAGGCTGTTCCCTAGTTGTGGTGCTTGGGCTTCTCATTGTGGTGGTGTCTCTTGATGTGGAACAGGGGCTCTGGAGTGTTTCAGCTTCAGTACTTAGAACCCTCGGGCTCTGGGGCGCAGACTCAGGAGCTGTCGTGCACAGGCTCAGTTGTCTGTCTGAGGCATGTAGGATCTTCTTGGACCAGGGATCGAACTTGTGTCCCCTGCATTGGCAGGCAGATTCTTTACCAACGAGCCACCAGGGAAGTTGTATCATAGCTTTTAAACCGCGGGTCCTCTCTCCTGCCTCTGCATTCTAACCCGCATCTCATGTCTCTCCCAGGTTGCCATTTCCTCCACCTAAGACCTTGGCTGAAGTTGCAGTGAAATTACATGTTGGTGCTTTGTCAACACTGATCCTAATTTGGGTGGTAGGGGAGGGATATAAGAAAACCTTTTTCCACTTAAGAAAACTAAGTTTTCTACTTGATGAAGAAGGTCTGGTAGGAGATGGACAGGGTATCTCAGTTTATGGTGGACTTTCCAAGGTCTTTCGTGACAGGCTGAGGTCTCCATCTTGTGGAGCTTTCATGAACAGCCTGCAAAAACTTTTTTTATCATCATTATTTTTAACCTTTGTTTTCTGGACAAAATTGGGTTCAGGAATATTGGTTAATATTGACATAACTGATTGTTAGTATAGTAAGCCAGGTAACACAGTTACTTTAAGACGTGTTTTGCTATTTTAAGAACGGGCTGTACTATAGAAGTGACTCAGTCTCTCTGCAGAGCCCGGGGCGTGGTCAGGGGTTGGGGTCAGAGCTCCCCTCATTCCTACCCCTTGACTGACAGTCTCTGTGATGGGAGGGGTTGCTGACGAGGGTCGGGGCACCGCCCTGGGCTGAAGCCTGGCCCAGGACCAGTCCACGGCGCTTGAGGCTTCGATTACTCTGGAGCGCATGACCAAACCTCAATACAGCTTCCCAACAGACGGTAGGGACTCGGTGCTTGTTGGCACAGAGCTGAACGTGGCGGCTAACCTCCATGTTTTACACCTCGACAGGTGGAGTTCTTTGAGCCCTTCTGGGACAGCGGCGAGCCCCGGGCCGGGGAGAAGGGTGCCCGAGGCTGGAGAGCCTGGATGCACCAGCAGGAGTGGGGCGGCTGGGTGGCCGTCAGCCCAGGTGAGGTGCCTCTCCGCGCAGAGGCCGCTGCCTCTTCCTCGCGGGGTGTTTACATCCTCCTGGTTTGTTTATGTGTGTAAGCGATTCACCAGTGACTCAAGAACGTGATACAGATCCCCAAACGTCAGAAATGCATGCGGTGAAAGACCAGGGAGCGTAGGCTGTTCTTTCCCTAGACACCTTAAAGCAGCCCCCCTACCCCCCGCCAAGAAGCTGGGGAGCAAGTACACCGGGAGGTTCTGTGCACCCTTCACCCGCTGCCCCGGGCGCGGGAGTCACTGCTGGTCTGTCCGTCCGCAGCATCGCTCAGATTTCGCCCGCGTTGTAGGCGCTCATTTCCGCCTGTGTCTGCTCAGCACTCTGCATTTACCACGCAGCCCCCGCCTCCCTCGAGGCCCTTGTGCGCCCCCTTCTGGCCACCCCACCGCGAACCCCGTCTCCGTTCCCGTTCACTACTGTGTTCTCTCACCTGTTTATATAGGGAATCATATGTGACCCTTTTCAACATTTCTAGTTGTAAAACACACACACAGTTTACCATTCTGGCCATCTTTAAGTACGCAGCTCGGTGACATTAGTCACATTCAGACGCTTGCCACCCATCATCACCACCCATCTCAGCTCGTCCGTCTCCCCCAGCGGCCCCACCCCGGTTCAGCTCGCTCCCCGCTTCCCCCTTTGGCCCCCTGCACCGACCGCCGCCCCCGGGCGCTGAAGAGCAGCGCATGCGCAGTCAGTGCTGCCTGTTCGCCAGCGTCGTGTCCTCGAGGCTTACACGGCGCGGAGCACGTGTCAGTGTTTCTTCCCTTTTTAAGGCTAAATGATTTCCCACCGCATGCATATATCACACACACGACGCATCGCTTCACCTTTCGGCATTTGTGAATGTACCGCCCGGACCGTGGATGTGCAAATACCTGTCTGAGTCCTTCCTTTCAGCTCTTTGGGAAATACACCCAGAGGTGGAACTGCCAGCTCATGTGGTGATTCTGATTCTTTGAGGAACCTCACACAGTTTTTCCACATCAGCTGCACGATTTCACATCCTCAGCACCAGCGCACCAGGGTTCCGATGTCCTCACATCCTCACTGACAGTTGTTTTCTGTATAACTTTTGAAGATCGGCTTTTTCTCATTTGGCAGAATCCCGACGAGATCTCTCCACATTGTGCGTTTATCAGCAGTTTTGCTGTGGCATAGCTGTACCATACTTTCTCTAGTGGCCTAGTGTAGGACACCTGGGTCATTGCCAGTTTTTGGCTTTTGTGAATAAAACTGCTGTGGGCATTAGTGTAAAGGTTTTTGTGTGAATGTAGGTTTTCATTTTTCTGGGATCAGCACCCAAGAATACAATTTCTAGGTCTTATGGTCAGTGCATTATAGTTTCATAAGAAACTGCCAGACTGTTTTTTGGGTGGCCGTACCATTTTACATACTCTGTTTATTTTTAAATATTGAACTTTAATGGAAGACTCTTTTTTATTCTGCATGTTCAGGGTTAGGAAACAAAGTAAAATAAAATATAGGATATCTTGAATTGCCTCTTTCTTTAAAAGAAAAAGTGAACATGCATGATAATCATAGGGCCACTGGCTAGATATTCTGGCAGCTTAAGAAAACCTAAAGCAGTGCTATCGTTAAATGTCCTTTAGCATTCTAGAATGTGTTGTGCAATACAGTAGCTACTAGCAACACATGGCTGTTTTAATTAAAATTAGTTGAAATAAAATTTGAAATTCAGTTATTCTACCGGCTACGATTCAAGTGCCCAGCAAGTCACATGTGGCTACCATATCACACAGAATTAGAACATTCTCATCATCACAGAAAGTTCTCCTGGACAGTTCTCTTCTAAAATATGTCATTCCCATTTTTTAATTGCTGTGATAGCATAAAAAATCATCTGATTCATCGGCTCACCTTCCTTTCCTGGGAACCTGACTGATCATGGGAGAGTCCGTAAATGCCACTGAGTGGCCCAGAAGGCCGGGCCTGGGTCACGTTTGTCTCAGCCTTCCGGGTGTGACCCCGTCCCTGGCCAAGCAGGTGGGTTTAAGGGTTGAGGGCAGCGCTGTCCGCTGGTTCGGTTGCTGGAAGTTTCATTTTTGCCTAGATGACGAGGATGAGGAGCCAGAGGACGAGGAGCAGGATATCAGAGACAAGACTCTGCCCCGGTGGCGGATCTGGCTGGCTGCCGAGCGGTCCCGAGACCGCAGGCACTGGCGGCCGTGGCGCCCGGACAAGGCCAGGAAGCAGACGGAGGAGGACTGTGAGGATCCCGAGCGACAGGTGAGGCCCCTGCACCCCAGCGGCGCGCCTCTGCTGCGCTGTGTGAGCCCCCGCCTGGCTCGGGAGTGGCTGACCTGCTCCCGCTCCCATCTCAGAAACGTCCTCTCCCGGGAAACGGGCGGGGCTGCGCTGGCTGCTGGTGATGGAGGAGCCTCGAGGCGCTCACCCTGACTGTCCCCGAGGAGGCGGTTGGGTCTGGTGGTCAGCCCTCTGGAGACTGGCTTCCAGGTTATTCAGTCAGTTTTCCACATTAAGCCTTGAGGGCTCAAGGTTGGAAATCATGGAGTCACTGTCCTAGATTCTTCCTCTGTGTCCACGTTCCCCGCTCTTGATCCTTGAAGATGCGTGTGTGTGTGACTCGGGAGATGGGGGCAGGAGGTGCAGGCCGAGTGGGGACAGTGGGGGACCAGGCCCGTCCTCCCGGGGAGGAAGTAGCATTTATTGAGCGCTGGTGCTTGCCAGGTACTCAGGCTCCCTCCCTCAGGGCCTGGTGCCCTTCTGTACGGCTGGCAGCTCTGCAAGTTTCTGTTGTTGTTCAGTCGCTAAGTTGTGTCTGACTCTTTGCGACCCCATGGACTGCAGCATGCCAGGCCTCCCTGTCCATCACCAGCTCCCGGAGTTTACCCAAACTCATGTCCATCGAGTCAGTGATGCCATCCAACCATCTCATCCTCTGTCGTCCCTTTCTTCTCCTGCCTTCAAATCTTTCCCAGCATCAGGGTCTTTTCCAGTGAGCTGGCTCTTCACATCAGCTGGCCAGAGTATTGGAGCTTCAACATCAGTTCTTCTAATGAATACTCAGGGTTGATGACCTTTAGGACTGACTGCTTTGATCTCCTTGCAGTCCAGGGGACTCTCAAGAGTCTTTTCTAGCTCCACAATTCGAAAGCATCAATTCTTTGGGGCTCAGTCTTCTTTATGGTCCAACTCTCACATCCATACATGACCACTAGAAAAACCATAGCTTTGATTATGTGAACCTTTGTCAGCAAAGTGATGTCTCTTCTTTTTAATACACTGTCTAGGTTGGTCATAGCTTTTCTTCCAAGGAGCAAGCATCTTTTAATTTCATGGCTGCAGTCACCGTCCACAGTGATTTTCGAACCCAAGAAGTTTTACATTAAAATAAAGGAAGAAATTCTATTTTGATACCTGGAATTGAGCCACTTTGACAAAATACCAACCACAGTCTGCCCCAAACGACGAGGGGGTTAGGGTTAGGGGTAGGGGTAGGGGTAGGTTTAGGGTCCTCGGCCCCCCGGCAGTTGGGTTAGGGTTAGGGTCCTCGGCCCCCGGCAGTTGGGTTAGGGTTAGGGTCCTCGGCCCCCGGCAGTTGGGTTAGGGGTTAGGGTTAGGGGTTAGGGTCAGGGTCAGGGTCCTCGGCCCCCGGCAGTTGGGTTAGGGTTAGGGTCCTCGGCCCCCGGCAGTTGAAAATCTGAGTATAACTTTGCAGTCAGCCCTTTGCATCCAAGGTTCCGTAGCCTCAGATTCAACCAGCCGTGGGTCATGTGGTCCTGGGGGACATGCTTAGTGAAAAAACCCATGTGCAAGTTAGGGTCTGGGTCCACAGTGTGCCTGGCCTCTGACAGTCACGGGTACAGACCGAGAGGTTTTACAGCAGCTAGGCTCCCAGGCTCTGACAAAGCACGAGCCTCGAGGTGGGGACTTTTCCTGTTTGCATCTGCGTCCCCAGTGTCTGGACAGAGGATGCCCCGTGACAAGGCCTCTGCCAATCCTCGATGTCGAGTGAGCATCTGTCTGATCTGGGTGCTTGCACTCCAGCAGAGGGTTCGGGATGGCTGAAGGCCCCAGAGGACTGGGGTGTCCCAGGAGAGGTGAAGGGGGTGGCCAGACTGGGGTTAAGCACCCAGGATCGGGGAGAAGGAGAGAGGTGCTCTCTGGGCAGGAGGGAGCGGCCGGATTCCCAGGGAACTGAGTCTGCATGAGAGGTCCCCGCCCTGGCTGAGTCGAAGTTTTCAGAAAGTGGGTGGGGTTTGTCTTTGGTGTGTGAGGGTTTTACATGGCTGACCTCCAGAAGTTAGTTCTCGAGGCTCAGCAATTTGACGATTTCCCGGAAGCTCATTCCTGGAGCCACGTACTGCTGTGAGCAGTTTCGTAGATTTCTTTGCTTTGGTGAAAACCTGGAGCAGAAAAGCTTTTTGATTAATTGATGGTTCTGATGGGTCGAGTCCCAGGTGGTCCAGTCTTATCGTGGTCCTCTTTGCTGAGGGCGGCAGACACCAGGTGGACAGGGCCGGAGACGGAGTGTAGTCCCCGAGGCCTCACGGTTTAAAGCTGTGACGTGAAGCCAGCAGTGAGCACAGTTAGTATGAGGCCCTTATAATCGCTCCCAGCATGGCCCGTTGCTCCCGCAGTCTCCTTTTTCCTTTGCTGCTATTTATATATTTTGGAGCATATTTTTCATTTCCTGAAGCAATTTGGTACAAAGAAACCACAAAACAGTAACGTTCTTCTATCTTGAAATAAAAATTTTTCCCAACTGTAACTTTTGAAAGTAACTATAAAAGCGACGCCGTGTGTTCTCAGAAGCGAATGCGATTCTGGATTTCCTGTGAATCCATCAGGTGACCTCGGCAGTCCCTGCTGTGGTGTTCCCTCCCGCGGAGGGCGCCCAGGAGGGGTGAGACCCTGCCCACGGTGCCCACCCGCCCCCCTCAGCTTGCCTCATCTCACAGAAAACCTGGCTCCCGTGTGTTTAAAATTGAGTAACGCTGGCGCACATCCATGTAAAAACAATTGCTGGGGGTGGTGAGGGGCCGCCCGGTGGCTCAGTGGTCGGGAATCCACCTGCCCAGCAGGAGACGGGCTCGGGCCCTGGTCCGGGAAGAGCCCACCCGCGTGGGGCAGTGGAGCCCGTGTGCCCCAGGGCGCGGGCTCTGCAGGGAGACGCCCGGCTCCGCGGCTCGAGGGGAGCCCCGCTCACGGCGACAGGAGCGCCGCCCAGGCAGCAGCAAGGACCCGGCACGGCCACACACAGTTTACAAAGGCGGTGGGAAGCGTCTGTCTGTTCGCAGCATTCGGTCACACCGTCTTTGTCCTCGCAGGTGTTGTTTGATGATCTCGGGCAGTCTCTGATCCGACTTTCCAGCCCGGATCTCCAGTTTCAGCTGATTGCAGCCTTCCTGCAGTTCCTGGGGGTGCCTTCCGGCTTCAGCCCTCCCGCCTCATGCCTTTATCTGGCCATGGATGAGAACAGCATCTTCGACAACGAACTTTATGACGAAAAGCCCTTGACTTTCCTCGACCTCTCCTGCTCCGGCGTCGGCTGTGTGGGCCGCATGGACCCTCTGGGTGGCCGGCACTGGCCCCGGGGTCCCAGTCGAGAGGGTGAGGAGTTTATCCGCAACGTCTTCCACCTGGTGCTGCCTCTGTTTGCAGGCAGGGAGCGGTCTCAGCTCTGCGTCTTCTGGCTACGGTACGAGATCACCAAGGTAACGCCGGGCCCCCCTCCCTGGGTGGGGACCTCAGCTCCTGTGGCTCTGTCGGCAGGGTGGCGGGCTCTCGGTGTCCTGCAGGGCGCCGGGCCACAGCACCTCCTCCTTCAGGGACCCGAGGGCACTGCGTGTGGGGCTGCCCCGTCTCGGGGCCGCAGGGAAGAGGGGGACTGAGCCCAGCTGTCAGTGACCGGAGCTGTTTGTTGTGCTGACTCCGTTACCGATGTCTGTGACTGTCAGCAGTTAGTGTTAAGGACCACGCTTAAGCTTAAGCTGGGCTAGAGGATTTAAGGACTTAATAAAATAGATAAAATAAGCTACTTACTCTGCTTTTTAGTATCCATTACCCCCTGGAAATTTGTCTAGGATTGACTCTCCTGCCCTCTGCTGGCCACCAGCTAGAATTAAATTTTAACGCCCAAAGTTCTGATCCCTTAATGGCAAAGGGCACACACCAGGCTGTGTTGTTAAAATAGTGTCTGGTAAACTCTGATGGGGCTTCCCTGCTGGCTCAGCAGTAAAGAATCTACCTGCCAATGCAGGAGATGCGGGTTTGATCCTTGGCTCAGGAAGAGTCCCCTGGAGGAGGAGATGGCAACCCACTCCAGTGTTCTTGCCTGGGAAATCCTATGGACAGAGGAGCCTGGCCTGCTACAGTCCATGGGGTCCCAAGTATTGGACACAACTTAGCGACTAAACAACAACATTTGTTGATCACCTATCTTTGAAGAAGGCTGTTTGGGGTGTATAAGCCTTGTTACAGGAGTGTCAGATGGAAACCTGGGCGTGTTCATTTCAGGGCTCCTGTGGCCTTGGTAGAATCCTGACCTATTTCTCAGGGAGCCTATGTGTTTACCAGTTATGTGACGGAGGCAGGCAGTGTAGATGCCTTGTGTGGCTTCCTGCAGCTGACAGTACAAAGAAAAAACGAAAGTGTAGTCACTCAGTCTTGTCTGACTCTCTGTGACCCCATGGACTGCAGCCCGCCAGGCTCCTCTGTCCATGGGATTCTCCAGGCAAGAAGACTGGAGTGCGTTGCCATTCCCTTCTCCAGGGGATCTTCCCCACCCAGGGATGGAACCCAGGTCTCCCACATTGCAGGCAGATTATTTACCATTTGAGCCACCAGAGGACTCGACAGTACAAAGGGATGTCTTTAACGTTTCGGAGCGTTTGAAGTCATTCTTTTCCTTTTTACCTTTAGGTCATTTGGTGTCTGCACACTAAAAACAAGAAGAGATTAAAGTCACTAGGAAAGAACTGCAAAAAACTAGCCAAGAATCTCCTCAAGGAGCCAGACAACCGCAACAGCTCTTGCCTCTGGCAGCAGTACGCGCATCTGGAGTGGTTGCTGGGCAACACGGAGGATGCCCGGAAGGTCTTCGAGGCGGCCCTGGGCACCGCGGGCGGCGGCCTGGCTGACGCGGACCTCTGTGAGCTCGGCCTGCTCTACGCGGCGCTGGAGGCGGAGCTCTCGCCGCCTGTGGGCGGGGCGGCGCCTGCGCGCGCGGTGCGCGTGCTGACGGGGCTGGCCGAGCGCGGCCCATCCGGGCCCTGCCCCGGACAGCCCTCGGCCGTGCACGTGTTGAAGGCTCGGAAGGCGTATGAACACGCGCTGGAGGACTGCCTGGCGGAGCGCCGCGGCCCCGACCAGGGCCTGCCCGACCGCCTCAGCCGCCTGGTCACCCTGGCGAAGTGCTTCATGCTCTTCCAGTACCTGACCGTGGGCGTTGGCGCCGCTGCGCGCGTCTATGAGCAGGTGTTTGCAGGGCTCAGGGGCTCCGTCTCCGCCGAGGGTGCTGGCCTGGAGGGCGCCCTGGAGGCCGTCACCCTGATGCACACCAGCCTGCTCAGGTTCCACGGCCGGGTTGCCGCCCACCCGCTGGCTCCCCTGCGAGAGGCGCTCTCAGAGGCTTTACGGTTGTACCCGGGCAACCAGCTTCTCTGGAGGTCGTACGTGCAGATTCAGAGCAAGTCCCACAGCGCCAGCAGGACCAGAAGATTCTTCCAAGCCGTCACCAGGTCCGCCAAACACCTAGAGCCGTGGCTGTTCGCCATTGAAGCGGAGAGAATGAGGAAGAGACTGGTGGACGCCGTGCAGAGGTAGTTACAGAGCACCTCGTCCGTGGTCCGCAGGCCCCCCATGTGGTCATGGTTCCCACAGCCCAACAGCCTCTGGAAGACACAAATGCTCGCGGCCCAGGGCCTGGAACGCCTGCGGGGGTGGCGGGAGCGGTGCGGTCTGTGTTACCGGAAAATGCCTTGAAAAAGGAAAGAGATATGCAAGGAGCGGCAGGAAAGTGTGCTGAAAAAGGAGTGAGGGCAGAGAGCGGCCCCTTTGCCAGGGCTCCTGGGGTGTCTCCCAGGCCTCGCTCCGGGGCGTCCTGGGCTTTGCTTCTGGTGCCTGAGTCTGACGGCCCCGCCTGCGGGGTCTGAGACCTTGTAGAGCAAGTGTCGGGCAGGCACTCGGGCCCGGAGTCAAATCCCAGCGCTTCCACTTGGCACCTGTGTGATCTTGGGCAGGGCGGCTCACAGCTCTGGTCTGTTCCCTTTCTGTAAAATGGGAATAATTAAAGAGCCTGCCTCAGAGGTTTTCTGGGAAGACGGAGTGCTGAGCACAGACTCCAAAATAATTACTAGCCTGTGTTATTATCACTGGTGATAACGGGGTCACGCTTTAAATGTCTTTTTAGATAACACTGTTATGTCTGAACATTAAGCAGTATAGGCTTGGGCACGTGTTAGCTGAGGCATCGTTTTTCCTTCTAGAACCTTTGTTGTTTTACTCTGACCTGAGAGAGGCGGTGTTCAGATTGCCTCTGAATAGTGTTTCAGTTTCCTTGTGTTTTACCCCTCCCATTCGAATTTTATTCACTGTGCTTTGAACTGAAAGGTCTCACGTAAGTGTGCACTCTGCGGATGAAGGGCAGGTTCTCCTGAGAAAAGGAGTCCGTGTGCCCTCAGGGTGGACTCCGCGGGGTGGAGGCACCACCGAGCCTGGGTGCTGCGCTCCGCCAGCCCTGGAGGAGCCGCGTCTCCCCTGCGCCACGCGCCCCCGCGCCCCAGACCCGGGGCAGCACTGCCCGCCACACCCTCCGACCGCCCGTCGCTGACCCCGCTGCGGCCGCAGCCCGAGCCGTTGTCCCGGAGTCACGTGAGCCTCTGTCTTGCAGGGTGGACGGCAGAGAGGTCCACGCCACCCTTCCCGAGATCGGCCTGACGCACCGGATCAGAGCCCTGTTTGAGAGCGCCATGCGGAGCGCCCACGGCAGCCAGTGCCCCTTGCTGTGGAGGATGTACCTGAACTTCCTGGTAGGGACGGACGCCGGGGCTGTTCCCTGCAGAGCTGCTTCCTCTTACAGAAGAGCGGGGCAGGGGCGCCCGGGACCCGGGAGGGGCCTGGTTCAGTGAGGGGGGCGCTGAGGACCCGGGAGGGGCCTGGTTCAGTGAGGGGGGCGCTGAGGACCCGGGAGGGGCCTGGTGGAGTGACTGAGGAGGACTGCCTGGGCGGTTGGCGGCCCCAGGATATCTGTGGGTTTCTGAGTTGACTTCATTGAGGAAACAACTTGGAAATTGGTCTGAGAGCTTTTCATTCAAAAGAGACCTAAATGTGTTGCTATTCTGCTTCTAAGAATTTCCAGGTCCTGATTCTATTTTGTTACTAAAAGGTAATATTCAGTCTGGACTGTGGTTTTTAAAATAGGCATTTCCAAAGTAACTTTGCTTTTACTTAGAAGCACCACAGCCATTTAATTTTGTCAGTGTGTTCTGCAGGCCGAAAGGCAGTTCCTGGGCTTCACTGGGTCTGAGTTGGCTTTGTCTTTGGTTAAAGGCCTGACATTGGGCTGGACTTATATAATGCATTTACTGCGGAGTTTTGTGGTTTTTTAGAAACAGCGTCTTCCAGGCCACTTGTCTAGACAGTGCTCAAGGCTGTTGTCATATCAAAGTGCCTTCCATTGACTACTGTACCTTTCAGAAGCCCTGAGTGACCTTCCCTATTCATAAATATGTATATTTCTGGTTATTTCCATAGGATAATTTCTCAGAAGTTGATCAAAGTATTTGAACATTTCCCAATGACATTTAATAGAGAGGGGTGTAAAGAGACGCAGAGAGGAAGGTAGGGGCTAGGAGAAGTTTGGGGTTAGAAGTCTGGGCCTCCCCCAGCCTCTTAGAGTCTGTAACTTATCTGGGAGCGCCTCCCCCGAGCTCTGAATGGCCTGGGTAGCTTGTCTCAAGACAGCAGCTCGCAGGCACACACCCAGCACAAACGGGCAGCAGGCGGCTCCAGGATGAATTACCACCAAAGTTTCTGTGGTTTTAACGTTTATTCTTATGCTCAAAAGCGTAGATTTCATGTCTTGCCTCCTGGTGTGGGATGGGAGCCTCCAGAAGTCCAGACTTCAGCTCCACGAGCTCAGCTTGTGCCCACTCATAGCTGTGGGTGCCCGCCCGCGGAGCTGCCTGGGGGCCTGTGACTCCTGGGGGAGGGGCTGGTCCCTTCCTGGGACCTGGGAGAGGGGAGCTGGTGGGGGAGGGGGTGTAGGGGAGCCGGCTTCGCAGCAGGTGTGGGAAGAGCATCTGTGAGGTGAGACTAAGGCTTCATACCTCAGTGTTGTATGAACACTTCCCAGGCGGCACCGGTGGTGAGCCCGCCTGCCAGTGCAGGAGACACGAGACATGGTCCCGTCCCTGGGTCAGGAAGATCCCCTGGAGGAGGACATGGAAGCCCGCTCCAGTGTTCCTGCCTGGAGAATCCCATGGACAGAGGAGCCGGGAGGCTACAGTCCATGGGGTCACACAGAGTCAGACACGACTGAAGTGACTTAGCGTACATGCATTGGATAAAAACATGCTTAGAGTAGAAATGTGCTATTTGCACACTCTCAAGACTGAAATTCCTGATCAGAAATTTGCTCTTGACAAGGTTGTTGACTCAGTTAATCCTGGTTATCTCATTTCTGTAAGATAGTTTTCAGAAAATGGCTAGTGTTAAAGCAAGCCTTTTCTGTCATCACCCTCCTTCTCGGCACATGGGAGAGGAGGAGAGGAAGACAGGTCAGCCGTGTTCAGGGCCCGGTTCAGGCCCGCGGACGCAGCGGAGGCCCCGAGGGTGTCCCATAGCGCGTGGCCCCTGCACCCCTGCCCCGTGTGGGCCAGCGGCTGACGGCCTGAGATTCTGCCTCAGGTCCTCAGTTTTGTATTTTTTTTCCCCTTGCTTCAGGTTTCCTTAGGAAATAAAGAAAGAAGCAAAGGTGTGTTCTACAAAGCACTGCAGAACTGTCCTTGGGCAAAGGTGAGTTCTCCAGGCGTGGTCTCTGGATTCTCAGGGACCTTCCCGCCAGGCCTCATGCGGTCAGTGCCGTGGGCCCGGCCCCTCAGGGCTTCCCACGCCCCCCTGCAGCCGAGGGGCCTGTTTCCTGTCTGGGGGCACAGCTGGTTCCCAGCAGTTGCCAAAGCCCAGCCCAGACCCCGGGCATGTTGGGACCCACGTTCAACTCTGCCTGCAGCAGCCGGGTCAGGGGACGCTCAGAGAGCAGACGGGTGGGGACCGCCGTGTCAGCAACTTCCAGCCCAACTTGGAGAGAGGCTGCGCGCCCCCCTGTGCCCCCTGGGGCTCACTAAGGTGCCCCCTGGGGCTCGCTAAGGTGCCCTGAGTTAGGGCAGGAGGGGGGTGGGGGCCGCCCGCTGACTGGTGTCACCCCGCCCAGGCGCTGTACATGGATGCCGTGGAGTACTTCCCTGACGAGATGCAGGAGGTCGTGGACCTGATGACGGAGAAGGAGCTGCGGGTGCGCCTGCCGCTGGAGGAGCTGGAGCTGCTGCTGGAGGACTAGACGCCGGGTGGGGTCTGCCCTGGGGGCCGGGACCAGCCCCGAGACACGGGCACGCGTGTGCCCAGACCTCTGCCCTGCAGGGTCTTCCTGCCAGTCTCACCTCTTGCACAGTTTTTGCACGTGCAGATGACACAAAGCTGTTGTTTTGCACATACGTGTGAATATGTATGTGCACAGACAAGAATCACGCCAAAGCCGTCATGCTCCGGGTGGGTCCTTTTGGCCCACTCTCCCCTGCCCAGCCCGGCTGAAGGTTCTTTCTGTTGGCATCCTTGGGGATCCTGCCACGTCTCCCGGCTCTTGCTGTCGAAAGAGAGGTCTGGTTACTCACCAGGCCCTCCTCCCTGCGGCTGGTGAGCCCGCTCTGCCCCTCTTCAGACCAGAGCAGCAGGGAATCGTGTCCACCTTGGGGTCCTCAGCTGCACCACACGTGTCCTTCCTGTTCCCGAAGCTCCACTCGCGGACCTCTCGCCTACGGACTTGGCGGCCAGCGTCGCCTGGAGTTCGTGCCGTGGAGACCCTGGGCCCGTGGCCCTGCCGAGTCAGATCGGGCTCCAAGAGGGAGGACCCCTGTCAGGGGACTGAACAAACAGGGACCCCGCTGCAGGGGAGCAGGCCCGGGTCCAGGTGCAGAGAGCGTGGCCTGCTCCTCCGTGGGGAACCCGTCTCTGCCTGAGACGCCGAACGTTCGCTTCCGGCCACATCAGCCGCGCTGCGCTCGTTCCGATTTCCAAGAGCGGTGATCGACAGCCGACGGAGCGGAAATGCTATGTCTTCTCTGACGTCCCTTTTTAAACACAGTGGACTTCTCTGCGTTGCGCTTCTTCGTAAATCATGCTCTCTAGAACTGCTGAGAACTAATTTCCTTGGCCGCTCGTCCAGAAAAGCAGGCGTTGTGGAACCTGGGCTAGAAACGGAGGGACACCAGCTAGGGGCACGGCGGTCTCGGGCTCCGACGCTGCACTGAGCAGAGCGCGGGGCGGAGGGAGCCAGGCGAGGGGCGGCGCCGGCGCTTCTGAACTCTGGTGAGAGGGAGGGGTGCTGACCGCCGCGGGGCTGCCCCTCTGAGACTGCGTTGGGAACCGTCTCAGCAGCACCAGTCCTCCCTTCCTGCCCCAGACCCTCCAGGGGCAGCCCCGGCCGGGGGGTCGCAGCCTTGTTGCCTCCACAGCAGAGGTGGGCGGCCGTGTGCTCACGAGCCAGCGGCTGCTGTTTAGAGCCGCCGCCGGCGGAGCTGTGCCGCGGGGGCGGCAGGGACGCGGCCTGCAGTGCCTCTGGTCCCCCAGAGGCTTCCCCACTCCTGGGCCCACCCACTCCGGCACGGAGCACCCAGCGTGTGGACAGGACTCCGTGTTAAGAGAAAGAACGCTTTATTGGGACGCCGGCAGCCCGCCAGGGCCCTACACGCGTGCTCCGGAGGGACGCTGGATGCTCTGCCAACCGTGGCCAGCGGCACACGGCGCCCAGGCGGCTCCCTCCCACCCTCGCCCCAGGGGCCGGGACCTTCCCAGCCTTTCCTGGAAGGCAACTCTGGTCCACTACAGATAGAGCCCCTCCGGGGTGCCTTCCTGTTTTTTATAAAGAACATTTTCCTTCGACTTTTTGAAGTCTTCATTTGTTACTTTCATTCTGCGCTCTCTCAAGGCCATCAGACCAGCTTCTGTGCAGATTGCCTGTATGAAAGAACAGTGTATTCAGAGAAGGAAATACTTTTTATACTAACAATTCAGAGAGCACTATTTGGAAATCTGGTGTTGGCATCCAGGCCAAACAGATTTTTTCAAACTTAAATGTTTCAAGCATTCTAATTATTTTCTCAAAGGACCTGAGGTGGCTTAACCTGAGAGTATCTCATTAAGGAAAAGGCCTGTCTTAGGCTCTAACTAGCTGTGTAGCCTGGCAGGTCAATAAATCCTCAAAGCTCTGCTTTCGTTAAAGGGAATAAACCTAAGAAATAGATAAAATGATATCCAGAGGCCACATACAGTGACATCCATTTCATTTACCTACAGTCTTAAGAGAAAATATATTCTGGTTAAATGTTTACAAGTTTCAGACAGTATATATTCGAATATATTCTCTTTCTCAATAATTACTTGCCAAAAGTAAAACAAAAACCCAAGCAACACGATAAAAACACAATCCTGGCATTGCAGATTCTATCTGGTTATGGCCTTCAGCGGCACATTTACTTCAAGTGATCTGGAAAAGAGTATTTCTGCACACAAAAAACAAGTAGAAGGGTAACATTTGGTAAATGGAGGTGATGAGTATATGCGTGTTTACTATTGTTGCAACTTTTCTGACGGCTTGAAAATTTTTTTCTAAATAAAAAATTAAGATTTTAAAATAATGTCACCTCACTCCCCCGCTGAGACCAGCCTAGTTCCATAGATGTCACTGAGACACAGTTCAGTGCAGGCAGCGGGACCAGGCCTGTGTGCGCCCCCACCTAACCGGAGCGTCACCCAGGTGCCCCTGCAGGGAGCAGGCCGTGCCCAGTCACCGCTGCCACACCCCGCCCCTCAGCGTCTGGGAACACATGATAAAACAGGTACAAATCCAGCCCAGCGCCTCACCTTGATGTCGGCACCAGAGAGGTCGTCTTTAGCCATGATCAGGTCATCCAGGGTCACGTCGTCGGCCAGTGTCATCCTGCTCGTGTGGATCTGGAAGATGCGCTTCTTGGTCTTCTCGTCGGGCAGGGGGAACTCGATCTTCCTGTCAATGCGGCCTGTGGACACACGAGGTTTTCAGTCACAGCCTTGGTGCCCCGGCCGGCCCTGGCTGAGAGAGGCCTCCGTCTCCTCACATGAGTCATCTCAGTCAGCGTCCTGTACCAAATCTTAAAAAGCGTCTCAAGGCTAAAAAGGTCGGGCTATACAGAGTACATCACAATCCCACTTAATATTATCTCAAGGGGACACAGTTTTGGTAAGTTGCTTCAAGGCAGTATTTGCCTTTGTACATATCACCTGTTAACCCATCCTCCCCAAAGTGCCCTTTAGAGATACAAAACCACGTCAGCGCATTCACGCTCCCTGATGGAGCCCGCGAAGACTGACCTGGTCTGATGAGGGCCGGGTCCAGGGTCTCTATGCGGTTTGTGGCCATGATGACTTTCACGTCTCCCCTCGAGTCAAACCCGTCCAGCTGGTTCAGCAGCTCCAGCATCGTGCGCTGAATCTCCCTCTCCCCGCCCGAGTTGGAGTCGTACCTGAGAGAAGCAGCCAGGGGGCATGAGGACCCTGCCCGGCTGGTGAAGGCACTCGAGACACGGCTGTCTCCACCCGTGTGTCTCTCCACCCAGAGCCCAAGCTGAACACCACAGTATCTTCTTTGTGGTCATTTTCATGCCTGAAATTGTATCACTTTTATTCAATCTCCACGTGTGAGCTCCTCGGGGGCAGAGACTCATCTTCACCGCTGTCTCCAGAGTTTGAAGGGTGCCGGGCTCCGAGCCGGTGCTCATGGCACGGCTGTGGACGGACCGAATCCACTGACGGGGAGTTGCTGCCTGTGCACGGGACGGCGGAGCCCCCCGGCACCCGCGGGGAGCGGCGCGGGGGGACCTCGGCAAACCAGCACGCAGCCTCTCCCGGGCCTGCCCACAGTCCTCCTTCTCAGAGCAGAGGGGCACGATCTACCCCTTAATGACACAAAAGAGGGAAGAGAAAGTCTACCTTTTCGTCCCAATAGCATCAATTTCATCAATAAACACGATGGATGGTGCGTGTTCTTCGGCAACTCGAAACAGTTCCCGAACGAGTTTGGGGCCATCACCCAGGTACTTCTGAATAAGTTCAGAGCCAACCACTCGCAGGAAAGTGGCCGAGGTTTGGTTTGCTACTGCTTTGGCTAATAAGGTTTTACCTATTTTAGATTGAAAAAGAAAAAGGGAAAAAAACCTTAAGTGAGGTTTTAACATTAAGAATTGGTGGATCCCTCTATGAAAAGCATGTTCTCAAAGCAGATAAGGAAATTTAAAAAAACCTAAAATACATATTTTGAATTTAGGAAGACAGTTAAAAATAATCATCATGATAACATCAGAAAATACTTTTATTGCAAGTTACTCAAAGTTGCATATAATATTCACCTGACCCCATTCAACCAGGGTTAGAGAACCAAACAACTCCTACAAAACTATGGGTGAGGAAAGCAGACCCGGGAGCACTGGGTTTGGCTGAAGGACAGAGGGTTCCTGAGCAGGCCTGCAGCCCCAAGGCTACCTGAGGGCGAGCCCAGGCTCCGGGCGCTGAGCCAGGACCCGCTCCTGAGGAAGCCCGAAGCTGAGCGCCGCTGGGAGCTCGAGACTTCCCTGTCTGTGCAGCGCCCTGGTGGGGTGCTCCTCACTGCTCTCAGGACAGCCCTGACACTTCTCTCTGAAGTGGAGAACCAGAGTCAGCAAGGGTACCCACCCTGAGAAGAGAGCGCAAGACCACCGCCCTGGGACGGCGAGACCTGGGAGAGGCCCACCCTCGGGCCTGTGGGGGAGGGGGGCTGGCCGGGGACACAAAGGATCCTGGGCCAGTGGGAAGGGGGGCAGAGGTCTAAGCTCTGCGCCAGTGAGGCAGTGAGCTCCTCAGGCGGGCAGCCAGCAGCAGGTTCAAATGCTCATGAAAGGGCTGGACTGCTCCCTGAGGGCGTAGTTAAGGGCGGCAGACAGAGACCAAAAGGGGGACCCCTGAGTGCCGCTGGCCTCTCCTGAAACCTCCCGTCCTGGGCGGTGAACGAGAGGAGCTCCCTGCCTCGGCACAGTCTCCCCGTCCCTCCCCGCGGCGGGCCTCCACACAGACCCTCCTGGGGACACGGCTCAGTTCACGCAAATGACCTCCCTTCCTCTGGAGCTTACAGAGCAGTGAATTTACTAAGCCCTGAACTCACTGAGGTCAACCCAGCGCCTAATGGACCAAATATGTACATGCGTTTTCATCTTTATCCGTTCATTCACCCGACGCGACACTCCTTCAGTCGCCAATGGCCCGGGAGAGTGCGCGGGTCTGAGCCGCACAGGACCGCTCTTACAGCCCTGGGCCACACCGCACCTCTGCTCCCCACCTCTGCTCAGAGTCCTCAGGGGAGGGAGCCGGCATCGGCGCTTTCTAAGGCTCCCAAGGGGATGCCAATATGCTGCCAAGGTGGAGCACCCTGTTCCTATTTTTTCTTACAGACAATTTTCAATAGACTTACATTACTGTTAACCTTGAAAAGTACTATTTTACAACATACACATGTAGCACATCTGAGTAAACCACAGGAGTGCTGGGGAACTGGACATGCATTCACACCAAGCAGGCACTTTTGGGGGGGTGTCTCCTGGTGTTTACTTTCTACTGTGATTCCTACGACTGTTGTTAACATACTAACTCTGTGAGGTCTACAATCGTGAGCCTGAGACAGTTCAGTTTCTTAGCACACCTATCAGACAGCATGATGTACTTTCATGTGATAAGTGTGTTTCCAGAGGAGCTGCTTATTCACAACGTCTAATATGTCACTTAGAGCACATTTTTAAACTAAGGATTTGAGGCTCCCTGACTCAATGGCTAAGTGATTATAACCAGCTAATGCTGCAGCTCAAGAAACGAGCTCAGTGCCTGGAAAGCGACCAATGCAGAGTACACACCTGTGCCGGGCGGACCATAGAGAATGACCCCCTTGGGGGGCTTGATCCCCATCTCTTCATAATATTCAGGATGAGTGAGAGGAAGCTCCACAGATTCCTAAATAAAACAAACACTTGGTAAAAATGAAAGGCTTTCCTACTGAAATGTATCCTATTCATTAACTGGCATCATGGGTATGTCACTTGCAACAAAAAAAAGCTAAAATTTCTATTGTTCTTGTCAGAGACAATGTCTGACTCCCAGCGGCAGCAGGGACACACTGCAGAGGGTCTCGGTCCCGCGGGGGCTCCCAGCGCCCTCCCGTCTTCCTAACCGCACCCGATTTCCCGGAAGAGTCAGCCTTGAGTATCATTTAACAGTAACATTTGCCCTTCCCGAGCAAAAGGAATTTGAAGCTTAAATTCACCCTTTTCAGTGAAACTGCAGGCAGCAGCTGGCAAGGTTTTCTGCTGCTGACCCACCTCAAGACATGATGGCTGTCTTCCAGCTGTCTGAGAGTCGCCATGGAGCTCTGTGATGGCTCCGAACGCCCTTCCTACAGATGAAAAGCCTGCAGAGGGCTGCCCCCGTGTGCCCCCACCCCAGGACCGTGGCAGGAGCCGGGACTACGTTCTAGACCCAGCACTGTGTGCACGCCACCACCCTACCCCAGACATCACTTGGGGGTTTGTGTAGCCACAGCTGGAATCAACAAATTGGAAACAAATTCACACACAGATAATCATTAAATGTTACACATAAAATGTATTAAGCGGCAGTAAGAACTATCATATAATTTATTCTTACTTCTGTCACTGAACTCAATATTAGCAACACAAAATCCTGCCACTGGCAAGCTCCGAGTCAGTTACTGGTCTGATAATAAAGAAAAAACAGGACTTCCCAGGTGGCCCTGTGGTCAGGAATCTGCCTGCCAACGCAGGGGCACAGGTTCGATCCCTGCTCCAATAGAGTCCACGTGCTAAGGCAGCCAAGCCCATGTGTCACAGCTGCTGAGGCCTGCCTGTTCCAGGGCCCTCGCCGAGAGAAGCCACATAGAGATGCACGCGCCACCATGGAGGCGCCCCGTTTGCCACAACTAAAGAAAAAGCCCTGGCACGGCAGCAAAGGCCCAGCGCAGCCCAAAACAAAGTCAGAGGAGAAGCGTGCCGAACAACGTCCAGCACCCCACAGTGAGAAAGCACAGGGCTAGACCCAGAGCTGCTTCCCAGACGTACCTTGATTTCCTGGATTTGGTTGTCCAGCCCCCCAATATCAGCATAGGTCTCCTGGGGCGCCTTTTCCACCTTCATCACCGTGACCAAGGGATCCGTGTCGTCCATCAGCACCCCGATCACCGCGTGCACCTGACAGGAACCAGGGAGCTTTAACACCGGATCCTGAGATGCACCGCCTGTTTACACAGAGGTGGCAACCACAGAATCCTTCTCTGCCCTCAGGAGCGCTCCGGGGGTCGGCGTCCACGGGACAGGTGGACAGACTAAGAGGAAGGAGACAGCGCTCGAGGGGCTTTCTGAGACCGCCACCTGACCTTGTGGTTGAGCAGGACCGAGCAGCCGGGCTCCAGCAGGTCCTTGTCTACAAACGAGAGGATGCTGACGTAGTGCTCCGAGCCCACCGACGTCGACACGATGGCGTGGTTGTCATCGATGATCTCCTCCAGGGTTCCTACCGACATCGGGGTCCCCCTCAGGTCATCCACCTTCGACCTTTCCTCCTACGTGAGAGCAGGCCAAGGAGAAAAAGCAGCTTAGACCGAAAAAGCAGATAAGCTGATGGCTCACTTGATTTAAACGCAGTTGGTGCTTTTAAAAAGCAGCTAAATAATAATTCATTAAAGCCTGAAAGGTTCAGCTATTTAGTTCTAAATAGAATTCAATTTGTAAAAGAAGTTATAATAATTTCTCAATTTACCTCTTGCTTTTCTTCTAAAGGCTTCATTTGCTCCTGATTTCTAATGAATTCTTCCTCCATGAGAAGATAGTCTTTAATTCTCTCCAGCTTCAGTAATTTTAACCGGCACTGAGTGTGAGGTGTCACTGTAATTAAAAAAATAGTCTTATTATACTTGGAGCCTGAAGGCTGCAATTAATTCAGTTCCCCTTGGAGAAGGAGAAGTTAACACTTAAAATAAGCCTGTTTTACTTCAGTTGGATAGTCTCGGAGAAATGCAGGTTAGTGACCCTAAGCAAGCAGGTGCCTAAAGGCAGAGGAGAGAGGGATGAACAGACAGAAATGCCACCTTTACCACAGACTAATTATCCGTAACTTGACTCTGGTTTTGAACTTTATATGCTCTTCTGCTGGCCTCATGACCTTTTCTTTATCAGTAACATCCTGATTCACTACAATAGGTTAATGGCACATTTTTAACTGCCTGACTCAATTATTAACTGAGCACTATTTTAAAAATCAGTTTACTGCACCTAAGTCGGAAGAGCCTGGTCTAGGTGGCAGATGAGGGTGGTGGAGGTTTCTGAACTGAAGTCTGCAGGGGCGAGATGCAGGCGGCTATGAAAGGACTGGAGAAGCACGTTTTAAGCAGGGGGAAGCAGAGTTCCTGATGCGCGAGGCAGAGTGTGAACGACACTCGAGGGGTGAGAGACCCGGGGTGGAGAGGCGGGCTGAGTCTGCCACCTGTTCTGAGTCTTACTCCTTATTTAGCAGGAAGACTTGAAAAATTTTACATTCAGGCATAAACTCATGCTGTGAATTCCAATACAGTGGCATTCCATTTTTTCATGAAATGTATCTCTAAGGTAACCAAGCTCAACCTGTGTTTTCTACCCTAACCTTGTACTCTAATACCCTAGAGAAGCTGCTTATCTAAAGGAAATTAATGGACTTTCTTGAAGTGAGACAGTGTTATCCTCTGTATACTGTTAGAACTAAAATATAGCTTCTACTCCAACCTAGAGAATGCCACACACAGTCACAGGCCTGGAGCTTCAACCTCGCGCTACCTCCTGTCTGTCCACACTCAGCCCTCTAAGCTGTACACAGAGACGGCGCCCCGGGACCTGGAGCCGCGTCATTACCCAGGGGCAGTTTGCTGGCAGCATCTGGTCCCTTTGTCTTCTTCTTCTTTTTCCCAACTCGAGTTGGTACCGGAGGTTCATATTTCTTTTTCTTGTCCTTGGGTTTTCAGAACAGCATAGAAAAAACAAAATCACAGAGATCATATTAAAACACAAATGTATTTCTGCAGGACCGTCATCTATTTCCAGGTGATATAATTTTCCCTGTCTTTTAGGATGTTATTAAAAACGCTCCTTAAAAAAAAAAAGAAAATCTGTTTTTCATTCTTTCCATTTTTATGTGTGAACGTAATTATCTTTTTTTAAAAATATATAATACACACTAATAGATCATTCAGCAGAGACATTACTCTGCTGACAAAAGTCTGTCTAGTCAAAGCTATGGATTTTCCAGTAGTCATGCATGGATGTGAGAGTTGGACTATAAAGAAAGCTGAGCGCAGAAGAATTAATGCTTTTAAACTGTGGTGTTGGAGAAGACTCTTGAGAGTCCCTTGGACTGCAAGGAGATCCAACCAGTCCATTGTAAAGGAGATCAGTCCTGGGTGTTCACTGGAAGGACTGATGCTGAAGCTGAAACTCCAATACTTTGGCCACCTGATTCGAAGAGCTGACTCATTGGAAAAGACTCTGATGCTGGGAAAGACTGAAGGCAGGAGGAGAAGGGGACGACAGAGGATGAGATGGTTGGATGGCATCACCGACTCGATGGACATGAGTTTGGACAATCTCTGGGAATTGGTGATGGACAGGCAAGCCTGGCGTGCTGCAGTCCATGGGGTCACAAAGAGTCGGACACTACTGAGCGACTGAACTGAATAGATCATTCAATAAGGAACAGAAGTCAGAATTCAAGAGTTACATGCCAGAAGTTGGAGTTAAATAATTTGACACAACTTTTCACACCTAAGGATATTAAACACTAAAATCACAGACAATTTAACACTTCTGGAATGTTTTTACTTTTATACCTCTAAAAATTATTAATTCCTTAATATCTACTTGATGGTCAATAATCTTTTGTAAAACATGAAAAGGGTATTTGAATTCCCAAAGAACTTCTCAGCTGAGATCTGACATTTCCCATAATTTACTCACATCACAGACATCTGGCTTCATGTTTATTTACCTTGTCATCCTTCTTGCCACCTCCAGGACCATGACCACCACTCTGACTTTGACCCTGAAAAAAAAAATTTAAGCAGAGGTATAAATTCAGGGGGGTTTCCCTGGTGGCTCAGTTGTAAAGAATCCACCTGTAATGCAGGAGACGCATGTTTGATTCCTAAGTCAGGAAGACCCCCTGGAGAAGGAAATAACAACCCCCTCCAGTATTCGTGCCTGGGAAATCCCAAGGATAGAAGATCCTGGTGGGCTACAGTCCCAAAGAGTCAGACACAACTTAGTGACTAAGCAACAACAACATAAATTTAGAATACCATCACTTCAAAAAACCCTTATTCTCCTGTGATTCTAAGACACCAACACTTCCCCCTCATTTTAACATTTCTGAACTCAAGATACACCTTGCAATCAATGTGTAAATTTAACGTGGCAAAATTTCTTTTTACCAAAAAGCTATTAGTAGATCAGCGCTGCACCTTGCCAGACTGCATCTTAAATCAAGGACAACTTTATTAAGAAAAAGATGTAATATGTTATAAGGGCTTCCCAGATGGAGCTAGTGGTAAAGAGCCTGCCTGCCAATGCAGGAGACAGTTTCGATCCCTGGGTCAGGAAGATCCCCTGGAGGCCATGGCAACCCACTCCATGGAGAATGCCTGGAAAATCCAGTGGACAGAGGACTCTGGCAGCCTATAGTTCATGGGGTCGCAAAGAGCTGGACACGAGTGAAGTGATTTAGCATGCATGCACGCACAATGTGTCATGAGACTGAGATCCTAACCATCCCTACTTGAGGGGAAGGTACAGGGCTGGACATTTTCTAATATAAAACTACCTAGCTGAGGCCACCAAGAGTATGAAATTGGGCCACGATGAGAGCTAAATAATTTAACCTATTCAACAATCACTTATCAATCACTCCTTACTAAGGACACACCAAGACCCAGGAGACTTTCCTCTCAACGGCAGGTCCATTGAGAGATCTCTCAGTGGCAGATCTAAAGTCTGGGCACTCAGGCAGGTCCTTCTTCCCAATTTAAAAAGCTGAATCACCTTAAGCTATCAAGAACTTAGTGTATTAGTAAGTTCAGGAGAATTTCTGATTTTAAAACAGACCCTTCAGGTACCGGACAATGTCTTACACAGAGTAAGGTCTCAGAAACAACAGCATTTTAAATAAGCAATAGTGAATTTACTTGATTAGAAAGCCCTCTCAGCCCCCTCAAATCACTTCCACATAGGCACCTGTAAGTTAAATCACAAGCTTCACTATCAAGACAAAACAACTCCCTAAAGGAATTAAGGTTGAATCTATTTCCCTATTTGCAAGATTCTTAAAACTTTGCACTTTCTTCTGAAGAAGGTAATTAAGGGCTCTGAGAAATTTGGGGAAACACAATTAGTTTTACTGCTATAAGCCGTCCAAGTTACAGGCCTTTAACAATTCCTTATACCCCTAAGGAAACGTGCTGGTGACTGGGGCAACTACTGTCTGTGGTATGTTGATTACGTGCCTAAGTCTGTACAAGACACTTTCCTTCACTATCATATTTACACCAGACAATTCTTAAAGGTAGGTTTCATTATTACTACTTTCTAGATGAGGAATTGCAATGCGCCTAAGAACATAGGCTATGGAAATAAATGCATCCAGGTTTGAATTCCGACTTCATTCCTAATAGTCTATGTGACCTCAGGGAAGTTAAGTCACCTCTCTGAGCCTTGGTGTCCTATCTGGAAAGCAGGGATAATATTAGCTCCTCTATGTTGCTGAAAGTGGGTAACGGATGTATAACCACTTTGAATCTGCATGACTCACAGAACCTACTCACCAACACAACGTTATGCTGAATAAGAAATGTTAGGGTCAGGACCTCAGGGTGGTTAAAAAGTCTGGGCTCCGAAACAAAATCCATCTTGGTTCAGGTCTCCCCTCTGTCCCCCACCCCCCCAATCTCTGTTTAAAATCCACCCTGGATCAGGTCTCCCCTCTCCTGTCCCCCCATCTCTGGCTTTGTCCAGGCCGCCGTATCTTACTGGACCGCTTGTCTCCCAACTGAGGTTTCCAGGTCTAGTCTCTTCCCTCATCCATTCGGATAGTACCTTCTACAACAAAGATCTGACCCTTTCAATCGCCTCAAAAACCTTCAACTACTCCCTAGCATTTATGGCGTAATGTCCAAACTCTCCAGCTTGGCACGCCTGGCCCTTGCCAAACTGGCTTCAATTAACCTTTTCCAGGTTTGTCTACCCGTCCCATGACCTCTAGGTCTGGCCCCACTGAAGGACATTTCCCCAAGTCAGTCCCAAACTTCTCCATGTCTGGGGCATTTACATGATGTTTCTCAGCCTCAAGTAACTATATGTGTTATACTAAACACTAAGCGGTGTACTAAACAAACAGATCCTCTGAAGTTGCCACTATCATTACCCCTAGTCTACAAATAAGGAAACCGAGGCTCAGAGAGGTTAAGTGACTTGACAGCTGTCACAAAGCTGGTAGGAGAGACAACACACTCCCGGCCACTGGACACCAGTATCTGTGCTTCTCTACTGCATGGGTCACTGCAGCACACCCGCAGGCCCTGTCTCAGGTTCTTCCTTGGTAACCTCCAGGGACTATTGACAAGAATAACGAGCAAATGTTGGAAAAGTACTTGCCATGTGCTTGCCAGGCCTGGAATACTGCTGCCAAAAAGTCCTTCCAAGACCTGCTTGAATCTGTGGTGGGACTAGCTGCTGCTCACCATACAGACCAAACACATTCCCCGCTCAGGCCCTTTGCACTTCCAGTCCTACCAGGACCAGTCTTTCCCGGATGTTTGCACAGGCTCCTCTCTCACTGGATTCAGGTCTCCCCTCCTCACTGAGGTTCGCTGACACCCGGTGTAAAACAGCCACCTCTCCCGCCCTTACATAAAGCAGCCACAAGCAAAGGCGACTCGCCCGTCCCCATCCCGCCCCGACATCCTATCACATGCTACTTCCTCTCTTTTTTAACCTGCCTTCTAGAGAATGCAAGTGTCAAGAGGCAAAGACTGGGTCAGTCTTGCCCGTCCTCTGTATGTGCAGCGCCCAGAGCAGAGCCTAGACGCCCCCGTCCCCCGCCCTCAAAGAGCGGCTTCAACCCGGGAGCTAAGAAACCAACGCGAGCTAAGCGAGGCCCCGAGGGGCCGTCCGCTCCGAGCGCCCAGTCAGAAGGGCGTCCTGAGGCGCCTGTCCACCGTCCCCGCGCCGCGCGGCCCCCACCACCCGCTCCCACCGCCGCCTCCGCCGCGCGGCCCCAAGGCGCTCGCCCCGGTGACTCGAAGAGGCTTCGGCCGAAACTCCCCACGCCGAGGGGCAGCGCCCGGCTGGAAAGGGACAAAGCCAGCCAACCTCAGCCGCCCCGCCGCCCCAGGGGCCCTCCCGGCGCCGAGACCCGGACTCGGGGAAACGCCAGCCGGCCCCCTGTGGTACTCAACACGCTCCCCAGGAGCCTTCGTGCCCCGCCCGGAGACCGGGGCGGAGGGCGGACCCGGTGCCTCCGGCAGCGGCCGGCTTCTCTCGCCGTGGGCCGCCTGCACCCATCGCCACGGCCAGCCGAAGCCCTTAGTCACTCACCATCTTGGTCCGGCCGCTCGAGCCGCTGCCGCCGCCGGAAGTGCGCTGCCAGGGCGGTGCGTCAGGGGCGGAAGTTACCGGGGGCGCCACGGAAGCCGACAGGGGCCAAATCTCGCAGGGACCGGGTTGCGCCCTCTGGGCCTGCGCGAGCGGAAGGGCGGTGATGCTCTAACTCACAAGGGAGACGTGGGCCTTATTGAACTTTCACTTGAAAAAAATGTCTAAATCGCAGTTATTAGGTTACTGTCAACAAGTTAAGACAATGACCTCGACTGTCAAAGACAATGATGAAGATATAGAAGTGAAATGAAGTGAAGTCGCTCAGTCATCTCCGACTCTTTGCGACCCCATGAACTGTAGCCCAGCGGGCTCCTCCGTCCTTGGGAGTTTCCAGGCAAGAGTACTGGAGTGGGTTGCCATGTCCTTCGCCAGAGGATCTTCCCGACCCAGGGATTGAACCCCGGTCTCCCACATTGTAGGCAGACGCTTTACCGTCTGAGTCACAAGGGAAACTATAAACAATTTTGAAGATATAAACAATTTTGTGAAAATATAAACAATTTTAAATAGGCCAAAATCAATCTGAGACCTTGCCTTAACTTCTCCACGAACCTGAGTAGCCTTTGGAACCGCGAGGTTGACATACTTTTGCACCAGCATTTCACGTCTAATTTGGTCTCTGGAATTAATCTGCTCATCTGAGATGGTGTCTCATGAAGCATCTAAATCTGGTGGTTTGTTTGTTTTCCTGATGACTTATATGACATCCGGTCAAAATGCCGAATGTTGTCTTAAAAGTCCTCATCTTGCACCGGGTTTGTACCTTCATTTATTACATCCGTCAGGACATCAAAAAGAAACAAAGCTGGGACTCCTGGGACTCCCATGGCTGTCCAGGGACTGAGACTCCCTTCCAGTGCTGGGCAGATAAGATCCCATGTTCAGTTCAGTTCAGTCGCTCAGTCGTGTCCGACTCTTTGTGACCCCATGGACTGCAGCATGCCAGGCCTCCCTGTCTATCACCAACTCCCAGAGTTTACTCAAACTCATGTCCGTTGAGTCGGTGATGCCATTCAACCATCTCATCCTCTGTCGTCTGCTTCTCCTCCCACCTTCAATCTTTCCCAGCATCAGGGTCTTTTCCAATGAGTCAGCTTTTTGCATCAGGTGGCCAAAGTGTTGGAGTTTCAGCTTCAGCATCAGATCCCACATGCCACCCTGCCAAAAATATCGAAAACTTAGAAGCAGTATTGTAACATTCAAAACAGCTTTTAAAAAAGAAAATAAAGATGGGAAGCAGCCTTTTAGTCTCCAGAAACTTCCATAGCAGGTGTTCAAAACACTGAACTGGAGAGATGGATTTGTCTGATCTGTCCCGCAACCCCCTGCCCAATTTTGAAACACTAAAAATATTTATCTAACACACAACAGGAAATTACTCTTTCCATTTCATCACCACTAAAACGCCGCTGTAATGGAAAGTGTTGATACTGCCAGGCTCCACTAACAAAGCTGGCATCTACTTCATGTATGAAATGATGCGATAGGTTAGGGGCAAGACAGCTCTCCCTTCACGAGTGCTGAAAACGATTCCAGAGCGGTACAGAAAGTCTAGACAATCTGTGTGTAATCTGAAGAAGTGTTGTGTTCCGGAGATGGCATCACATTTGAAGAACATGGGCTAATAGTCTCAACTTAAGTTATTCTGGAGGATATTCACTAAGAAGTGCTTCTTAACACAGGGCAAACCTGGTCGTCTCTTTTCTCCCCATCATGGACGCCCATATTCACTCAGCTGACAGCCATCAACGCATAGGAAGAAACCAAAAGTTCAGGATAGCTCTCTGCAATATGTTAAATCTTCTATTTGAAAAAGAAGAACAGTTGAACAGGCAATCAGCTCAGGAGTTAAGAGTGTGGGCTCCCACTTTCAATCTCCTTCCTGGCCTTCTCGCTGAGGAGCTGTGTGGTCTTGGTGAGCTATTTAAGTCCCTTTGTGACTCAGTTCTGCATTTGTGAAACTCAAATGTTTGCATTTAATAAATTAGGAGCTTGGGATTAACATAAACACACTATTATTAATGTGTGTGTGTATATATATACATATATGAATAGATAACCAACAAGGACCTACTATATATGGGGAAAGAATCTAAAAAAAGAATGAATATGTGTGTGAATATATACATTATTATATATATGGACACACAACTGAATCACCATGTGGTACACCTGAAATTAACACAACATTGTAAATCAACTATACTCCAATAAAATTTTTAAAAAACGGTTACTCCTTCACAGGGTCCTTGTTTCAGGGCTAAAGTGCCTAGAATTTTAAGCATCAGCTATAATTATTAGTAGTAGTATTTTTTAATACACAAGTTTCTCCTAGTTTCCTCATTCTCTTCTATATCAGATGGTCACATGTTGCTCACAAAATTTATAATCTGTTGGTGCAAAGCAGAGAAACATGAGCTTCTGCTTCCTAAGCCAGGATCAGAAACTAGCTTCACGGGGCAAGGAAAGATCCCAGGACCTAGAACATAGACTCAATAGAGTCCGTGTATTGTAGTTAGGAAGGAAGCCTGGGATTCAGAGCTTGGGACCAGACCTAGAGGGGCGGGATAGTGGGAATGAGAGAAAGGCTTAAGAGGGAGGGGATATGTGTATACATGTGACTGGTTCATGTTGTTGTACAGCAGAAACCAACACAAGATTGTAAAGCGACTGTGCTCCAATTAAAAAAAGAATAGATAATGTGTATGTGTGAAACTGAATCACTTTGTTGTACACCTGAAACTATCGTAGCAATGTTAATCAACTATACTCCAATATAGCATGTTCTTCTTATTGTTGAGTTGCTTAGTTGTGTCCACCTTTTTGTGACCCCATGGACTGCAGCACGCCAGTCTTCGCTCTGTCCTTCACCAACTCCTGGAGCTTGCTCAAACTCATGTCTGTCTCGTCAGTGATGCCATCCAACCATCTCATCCTCTGTCGTCCCCCTTCTTTTCCCGCCTCAATCTTTCCCAGCATCAGGGTCTTGCCCAATGAGTCTACTCTTCGCATCAGGTGGCCAAAGTACTGGAGTTTCAGCTTCAGCATCAGTCCTTCCGATGAACACCCAGGACTGATCTCCTTTAGGATGGACTGGTTGGATCTCCTTGCAGTCCAAGGGACTCTCAAGAGTCTTCTCCAACACCACAGTTCAAAAGCATCAATTCTTTGATGCTCAGCTTTCTTCACAGTCCAACTCTCACATCCGTACATGACCACTGGAAAAACCATAGCCTTGACTAGACGGACCTTTGTTGGCAAAGTAATGTCTCTGCTTTCTAATATGCTAAGTTGGTCATAACTTTCTTCCAAGGAGCAAGAGTCTTTTAATTTCATGGCTGCAGTCACCATCTGCAGTGATTTTGGGGCCCCCAAAAGTAAAGTCTGTCATTGTTTCCATTGTTTCCCCATCTATTTGCCATGAAGTGATGGGACCGGATGCCATGATCTTAGTTTTCTGAATGTTGAGTTTTAAACCAACTTTTTCACTCACAGAACTACTTGGTACTTAAAACAGTACCTGGCCTGTAGTAAGTACTGTCTATATTTATGTGAAACTATTTTTTAAATAAAAGGTGTAGGTAAAATGACTGAAAGTTCGATAACCTGCTACTAGAAGCAAACCCCAGGTTTAGCGCCCAGGCTGCTGTGACTGTGGGTGTGTTTCCTGAAGCTGGTGACAAGGACTGAGGTGACCGGTGCCTGCAGTTTAGAAGCTCACCAGCAGGGGGCGCCATGCAACCAAATATTCCCAGCAGTCGGATCATTAATAGATTTTCCTTGTAATTTTAATTATTATTAATTAAATAGATTATTATTAATATTTACCTTGCCTTTGGAGGTGCTGCTCCTCCGAAGTACCCAAGCTGCGCCCGCTCCCTCTCCGGCATGCCTTGCTCATCCAGTCCTCACTTGTGCCTGCTTCGGGCACTTGATCCCAAAGATACATGACATAAAGCTAAAGACTTTGGATTCCACTTGCTCTTACCCGGTGCCCACTGGCCACCTTGTTAGACAGGGGCTCAGATGACCCCACAGGATGCTCTGAGTTTATCCTATTACCCCGCCCCCACCCCCCTCCCAGTGTGCAGGTGAGAAGCTGGGGCTCAGAGACATTAAATGAGGTCCTCGAGACCACATCACTAATGGGCAGTCAGGTCCAACCTAGACACGCTGGCTCTCAACCTTATTTTCATCTTTTTTTCAGAGGAAAATACAGAGGGTTTTAGAACCGGGATGCAGCGTCAGGTCCACAGTCTACACTTCCCCAACGGTTGCTCGGTGTCTCAGCCAGCCCCTGGGGGGCCCATGACCTCTGCTTGGGGACATCTGTGCCTGGCTTCCTCCTACTTAACTTTCAGGTCTCAGACGCTGCGGGGAGCTAGCCAGAACTGCAGAGCTGGTACGAAGAGTATTTAGAGGCTCAAAACATGTGAGAGTCAGCAGAGGCAGTAAGAAATCGTGGAGCTGCCTTATCTGACTGAAAGCTGCAACTCCTGGGAAATGGGCCTTCCCTGGTGGCGCTAGTGGTAAAGAACCCGCCCGCCAGTGCAGGAGACACAAGAGACGTGGGTTCGATCCCTGGGTTGGGAAGATCCCCGGGAGGAGGGCATGCAACCCACTCCAGTATTCTTGCCTGGAGAATTCCATGCGACTAACACTTTCTGGGAAATGAGGCTGCCATGAATTTCCTCTTGGGGAGCTTATTTCCAGTAAACTTGCCATAAATCTTCCCTCTGGGGTAGTTTTATGGCCCTGAAGAAGACAGAAAGCCTACTCAAATCTGCATAGACAAATACCATCACAAACTTTCTTATCTCCTATTTGTTCTCCTAAAATATGTTTGTCTTTCCTAAAGAAACCTATTTGTTCTTCCATGGAAGCCTTTTCTCATCCCTCCCTTTCCCCACTACTAAATAAGGCATATAGCCTCTAACTTTGGGGTTGCCCAGGTAGCACAGTGGTAAAGAAGCCACCTGCCAATGCAGGAGACCCAAGAGATGCAGGTTCAATCCCTGGGTCAGGAAGATCCCCTTGAGGAGGAAATGGCAACCCACTCCAGTGTTCTTGCCTGGGAAATTCCATGGATAGAGGACTGAGAACCACCACCACCAAGCCTCTAACTTTAACAATTTATTGACTTACCTACTTCTTTTGTTAGCGCCCATATCGGTTCAGTTCAGTTCAGTCGCTCAGTCGTGTCCAACTCTGTGCGACCCCATGAACCGCAGCACGCCAGGCCTCCCTGTCCATCACCAACTCCCGGAGTTTACTCAAACTCATGTCCATTGAGTCAGGGATGCCGTTCAACCGTCTCATCCTCTGTCGTCCCCTTCTCCTCCTGCCCTCAATCTTTCCCAGCATCAAGGTCTTTTCCAGTGAGTCAGCTCTTCTCCTCAGGTGGCCAAAGTATTGGAGTTTCAGCTTCAGCATCAGTCCTTCCAATGAATAGTCAGGACTGATCTTCTTTAGGAGGGACTGGTTGGATCTCCTTGCAGTCCAAGGGACTCTCAAGAGTCTTCTCCAACACCACAGTTCAAAAGTATCCATTCTTCTCAGCTTTTTTTATAGTCCAAGCTCCCATATATGTATGAATAAACCCTTTGCTCCTGTTAATATGTCTCTTTTCAGTTTAATTCGCTTGTGCCCACAAACTGAACTAAAGCAGGTAGAGGAAAATCTTTCCCTCTCTTGTAACACCATCCACCCCAGGGCATCTTCTGCTTGGCTCTCAGAGCTGATATTTAGCCCAGCTATGTCTCCTCAACCCTTCTTTTCTCTGAGAATCCCACCGGAGTTGGGTGGTTATTGCTGGAAGCAATGACGTAATGTTGACTGTTCTCAGATGCTGTGTTCCAGGTGCCGCGTCTATGCTCACCCCCGCACCCTGGGCCCCTGCCCCGGCCCGCAGTGGCCCTTCTCCCCGCTCCCTGATTGAGGACTGGGAGCCGCTCCGCGGGGCCAGCTCTGCTCTTCTTCACCGAGTGGCCACACAGACACCTTCGTCCTGAAGCCGTTCCCGCTTTCCCCCAGGGCGCTCGAACGCGGCTCCCTGGGCTTCTTTCCCTCTTGCTTTCAGACAGGTTTGTGAGTCTCCCCACCTAGAGGAAGTCTCAGCTCCCAGCTGCCCTGTCTGCTCCTGATTTCTCTCGTTTTCACAGGAGGGCCGCTGGGACGACTGTTTGGGCCCCTGGATTCCTGAAACGGGTCTGCGTGTGGCTTCTGTGACCTTCACTCTCCTGTTCTTGTGGTTTAGTCGCTAAGTCATGTCCAACTCTTTTGCAACCCTATGGCTCCTCTGTCCGTGGCATTTCCCAGGCAAGGAGACAAACTGGTTGCCATTTCCTTCTCCAGGGGATCTTCCCCACCCAGCGATCGAACCCGTGTCTCCTGCGCTGGCAGCAGGCTCTCTACGCCAAGTCACCGGGAGCCCTCACTCTTCTGACCCCGCTCACGCTCTTCCCCGAACTGAGGGGCAGACGCTCAGTACACGATCTTACAGACCAAAGGAGAGAGCGTAACCGAGAAAACACGAGCCAGTCACTCTGCTCTGTCACGCATATATATTCCATCACGCGTATATATTCCATCACGCATATATATATTCCATCACGCATGTATATATTCCATCACGTGTATATATTCCATCACACATATATATTCCATCACACGTGTATTCCATCATGTGTATATATTCCATCACGCATGTATATATTCCATCACGCATATATATTCCATCATGCATATATATTCCATCACACGTATATATTCCATCACACATATATATTCCATCACACGTGTATTCCATCATGTGTATATATTCCATCACACATATGTATTCCATCACGCATATATTCCATCAGGCATATATTCCATCATATATATATATTCCATCATGCATATACAACCCCATTAACATTTTTATGTGTTTCCTTAAGCTGTTTTTTCTCTACGTATAATAAAAAATTAAGCAAAATTTGGACTGTACTATATATTTCTCCTTTTTACTTAAAAAATGTTATCACAGTCATTTATCAGTAATATTTCCCTCGTCATTACTCTTTGAAAAAATAATTTTTAATAACCTTTAATAGTCCATTGTTGGAGAAGGAAATGACAACCCATTTCAGTATTCTCGCCTGGGAAATCCCTTGAAAAGAGGAACCTGGCAGGCTACAGTCCATGGGGTCGGAAACAGCTGGACACGACTTAGCGACTAAACAACAAAATATTCCATTATATAGGCTTATTCCTTCACTCATTTTATGACTCTATCTTATGAATAAATATGAAATAAATGCATTTATTGATCATGTATTATGTATCAGGCACTGTCTTAGGCTTTGAGGAGCAAGTCAGATGAAGACCCCATGCTCATGGAGCTGACCTTCTCGGGGGAAAGAGATTTACAATAGAGCGGTACTTTGTTGGGGACACCATCATTTATGCCAAGCCAGTATTTTCCAATATTTATGCTGATTTCACATTTGAGAGCAGGAGCTCTGTGTCAGAAAGACCTGAGCTTTCCCGCATATTGTGTGCTTTTGTTAAGTTACTGAACTTCTTTACACCTCAGTTTCCTCTTCTGTAAAATGGGTATAAGAATGGCATTTGCCTCAACGAGGTAAATAAGATGGCAGACGCAGAGCACGCGGCACCTGGTAATCTCAGCGGTCGTCATCGCCGTGAATGTGCAGAGGCCTGCCTGCCACACTTAGTCGTTTCTGTAGGACAAATTCCTAGAAGTAGAATGAGTGAGTCAACATTGGCATTTTTAAACGTTTGTCATTTAGCCAAATTGCCCTTGGGCGTCCCGGCAGGAGGGTGAGGGCGTTGGCAGAGAGTGCCCTGGAGCTGTGAGGACCGGCCCGGTGGTTTCAGGCCCCTTGTCTTTAATTCCGCGGGGCTCTGTGCAACCCACAGCACTGCCCTCTTGAGCAGGGTCTCCTCCTCGCTCCCGTCCGGGCGGGCCTCGCCCTCCGACCGCCCCTGCTGAGCCCCGCTATCAGCCGCTCCGGGAGGCCCCCTGCGCCCCCGGCTGCTTTCTGCACGTCCTCCCCAGGGGAGCCCAGGGCTCCAGCCAGCACCTCTGTGCAGACGCCCCGCCTCCCTCCACCTCCTCTCCTACACTGGTTATTTTTTATAAACATTTTTTTTTTTGGCTGGGCCGCGTGGCGTGTGGACTCCCTAGTTCCCTGACCAGGGATTGAACGGTGCCCTCTGCAGTGGAAGCGTGGAGTCTTAGTCGCTGGACCACCAGGAAAGTCCCCCTCTGCTTTCCAGTTTACCTGGAGCTCATGAAGCTGCTTGGATCTGTAAGTTGACCCTTTTTGCCAACTTTAAGGTGGTAGCAGCAATTTATTTTTCAAAAAAATTTTCTGCCTCATTTTTTCCTTTTCTTTCTGGTACTGTGATTGCTTCCATGTTGTTACACTTGATATTGTCCTAAATCTCGCAGGCTCCTTCTTTCCTTTTTCCCTGAATCTTCTAGATGGCTAATTTCTATTTATCTTTCTTTAAATACACTTTATTTATCTATTTATCTTTCTTTAAATCTTTCTTTAAATATTTCTTTCTTCTGCCTGTGGAACCCAGAGTTTTAAGATCTAGAAGTTCTTTTTTTTTTAAACAATTTGCATTTATCTGTCAATATTCTATACTGTTGACTCATTATTAACACGTTTTTCTTTAATTATTTGAATATATTATCATGAATGCTCTGGAACCTTGTCCTGCTAAGTCCCACATTGCCACTCAGAACTGACTGCCTTTTTCCTGAGCTGAGGTCACGCTGTCCTGTTTCTTTGCAGTCTAATAATATTTTTTTAATTGAAACTGAACACTGTGGGTGATATGTGATATCACTGTGCATTTTGGCTTCTGTTCTGTTCTTCTGAGGGTTTCGAAGTTTTGTTTTGTTGTTTGTTTTTAGGTAACTAACTCAAATTGCAAAATCTGTATCTCGGGATATGCAGTTGCTGATGAATCTACTCAAGATTTTGGGTTGTGTTTTTAGAACCTGGATCCCTAGGAGGGCTCCCTGGCAGCTGCATATTTTCAGTGGTCAGCAGAGGTCTTGTTCAAACACTAGAGCCAACGCGGCTTCTCCCTTCTGCAGTCCACGCTGTGCTGGGATTGGGTTCGTTGTTGTTCAGTCGCTCAGTCATGCCTGACTCTTTGCGACCCCACGGACTGCAGCGCGCCAGGCCTCCCTGCCCATCACCAACTCCCAGAGCTTGCTCAAACTCTTGTCCATGGAGTCGGTGATGCCATCCAACCATCTCATCCTCTGTCGTCCCCTTCTCCTCCTGCCTTCAATCTTTCCCAGCATCAGGGTCTTTTCCAATGAGTTGGTTCTTCGCATCAGGAGGCCAAAGTATTGGAGCTTCAGCTTCAGCCTCTCTCCTTCCACTGAATATTCAGGGGGTTGAGGAATGCATTCAACAATGCAGTATTTGGGACTTCCCTAGTGGTCCAGCGGCTAAGACTCCACACTCCCAATGCAGGGGGCCTGGGTTCCATCCCTGGGCGGGGAACCAGACCCCACATGCCACAACTAAGAGTTCACAACCACAACTCAAGATCCTGCTTGCCCCAAGAGGACCCGGCGCAGCCACAGAGAGCAACTAACTAGCTAAATCTGAGTACTTAGGGCAGGATTCCACGGTCTCTTCAGGCTTTGCATTTTCTCCAGTTTCTGGGGTCCCCCACTCACACGTGCAGCTGGGCAGTCAGCCAGGGGTGAGGAGTTTGGGGCTCAGCCTTCCCATGACTCCCACTTCATTCTCGCTGTGTTAGGCTTACCTCCACTCTTTCATCGGCCTGTTGAGCCACCGTGTCTGGCAAAGAAACCTGCAGGCTTTGCACTGTCACTGGGGACAGGGGTGGGAGTGCCCCGGCGTGGAGGAAAGGGACCTCTTCCCTGCGGGTGAGGATGTAACCCAGTGCCGTCAGCATCCAGAACGGTAGGGAGGGTCCTCAGACACTAAAACAGAACTGCCACACGACTCAGCAATTCCAGTTCCAAGTATATATCCGGAAAAAACAAGAACACTAATTCAAAAAGCTAAATGCTTCCCTATGTTCAAAGCAACACCATTTACAATAGCCAAGACATGGAAGCAACCTGAGCGTCCGTCAACAAATGAATGGAAAAAGAAGGTGTGGTGTGTATATATATGTATATACTCAGTCACGAAAAAGAGTGAAATATTGCCATTTGTGGCAACATGGATGGACTTAGGCAGTATTATGCTAAGCAAATAAGTCAGACAGAAAAAGACAAACAGTATATGATATCTTTTATATGTGGGATCTAAAAAAATAAACTAGTGAATATAACAAAAAAGAAGCTGACTCACAATTGAGAAAACAAACTAGTGATTACCAGTGGTTACGGAGATGGAAGCGATCTAGGTCCATTAAAGGACGAAGCGATAAAGGAAATGTGGCATCTATATACAATGGAATATTTTTCAGCCATGAAAAAAGAAATCTTGCCATTTGTGACAGCATGAATGGGTCAACTAAGATCATGGCATCTGGTCCCATCACTTCATGGCAAATAGACGGGGAAACAGTGGACACAGTGTCAGACTTTATTGTTTTGGGCTCCAAAACCACTGCAGATGGTGACTGCCGCCATGAAATTAAGACACTTGCTCCTTGAAAGGAAAGCTATGACCAACCTAGACAGCATAGTAAAAAGCAGAGACATTACTTTGCCAACAAAGATCTGTCCAGTCCACTGGTTTTTCCAGTGGTCATGTATGGATGTGAGAGTTGGACTATAAAGAAAGCTGAGCACCAAAGAATTGATGCTTTTGAAGTGTGGTGTTGGAGAAGACTCTTGAGAGTCCCTTGGACTGCAAGGAGATCCAACAAGTCCATTGTTAAGGAGATCAGTCCTGAATATTCATTGGAAGGACTGATGTTGAAACTGACACTCCAATACTTTGGCCACCTGATGTGAAGAGCTGACTCACTGGAAAAGTCCCTGATGTTTTTCCTGAAGACCCTGAAGATTTAAGGGCAGGAGGAGAAGGGGACGACAGAAGATGAGATGGTTGGATGGCATCACCGACTTGATGGATATGAGTTTAAGTAAACTCCGGGAGTTGGTGATGGACAGGGAGGCCTGGCATGCTGCGGTTCGTGGGGTTGCAAAGAGTCGGACATGACTGAGCGACTGAACTGAACTGAATGGGCCTTGAGGACATTACGCTAAATGAAATAAATCAGACAGGGAAAGGCAAATACTGTATAATGTCACTTATATGTGCAGTCTTAACAGCACCTCCCATTCTGAATTCATACAGAGGACAGATCAGTTGCAAAAGCGAGGGGTGAGTGTGTGTGTGAAATGGATGAACGGGGTTAAGAGACACAAACCTCCAGTTATAGAATAAATAAGTCCTGGGAATGTAATGTACAGCATGATGACTATAGGTAGTACTACTGTACTGTATGCTTGAGAGCTGCTGAAAGAGTAGATCTTAAAAGTTATCATGAGAAAAAAAGAAAACCTGTAACTACGTGTGGTGATAGATGTTAAGTAGACTTACTGTGGTATCATTTTGCAGTACATACAAATATAGAATCACATTGTTGTATGCTGTAATTTGTAGCAACTATTTCTCAATTTGAACAATAACAAAATGAACATGCTCTACTGCAGAATGCAGTCACAACACCACTCCTGCGGCCTGTCCCTCCTCCCCACGCACCCACCTGGGAGTGTCAGAGCCGCAGAGGAAGTCAGGGGGACCTGATTGGAGAGGCGCCCACCCTCCCCACTGTGGGTCTTGAACCACGAACTGGGTTTGAGCTGGGGGGATGGAAGATGCATCAGACCGAACTAGCCTTTTTCACGAGTGAATCTTCCTAAAATATGACTTCTACGTCCCCAGCACCTCAACTGAAAGCATGCATTAAATTAGCCCACAGGGGCTTCCTGGTGGCTCAGCTGGTAAAGAATCTGCCCACAATGTTGGAGACCTGGTTCGATCCCTGGGTTGGGAAGATCCCTTGGAGACGGGAAAGGCTACCCACTCCAGTATTCATGCCTGGAGAAGTCCATGGACTGGATAGTCCACGGGGTCGCAAAGAGTAGGACACAACTGTGCGCGTTTCACCTTCACTACCTTCATTGAATTATTAAAGAAAGCCTTGAAATCACTGGAAGGTAACTGGAAAAAATAAAATCTGCCTCCTTTAGTCCACCGTGTTTTCAGCACTTGATGCTGGGAGAGCCTGAGCATGCTGTTCTCCGTCTGGACACTCTGGGCCTCACGTGTCGCATCTGTGAAGTGGGCTTCCGGCCCCTGCGTCCTCAGGATGGAAGGCACGAGGCAGACCCGTCCTGGGCGCTGGGCTGGGGGTGCGCCTTCTCTGCTGGTGTCCTGGCCACGACCATGGTGGAGCAATCGCTATGCTTCTGGATCATCTGTCTCACTGCAAATTGGGACCCTGAGGAGCTTGCAGGCATCTCCTGCTTGCAGACTTAGGATTGCCTCCTCAGAGGGGACTGTCGTTGTTACCATCCAACTGCACCTGTCTGGTTGCTTCTCCCATCCTCGCCTGGTTTTCAGGCAAATTCTTGTTTCTCACACAGGGCCCTGGGATTCCCACATCCCCGCCCTGACTCACACTTCCACCTCTGCTGCTAGCTGTCGAACTCCTACTCAACCTTTGAAAGTCAAGTGAAAGTGACTTAGTTGCTCAGTCCTGTCTGACTCTTTGTGACCCCATGGACTGTAGCCCGCCAGGCTCCTCTGTCCATGGGATTCTCCAGGGAAGAACACTGGAGTGGGTTGCCATGCCCTTTTCCAGGGGATCTTGCCGACCCAGGGATGGAACTCCCGTCTCCTTCATTGCAGGCAGATTCTTTACCATCTAAGCTGCCAGAGAAGCCCCAAGCGACCTTCCAGACCCACTCAAATGCTGTCAGTGATGCTTTTCCTAATCCCCTCCCCGCTGCAGGAGTTGCGCCCCCGCCCCCTTCTCAGGGCCTTTTTGTTCACTGACTTGATTAGGCAGGTGACGCCTGTCTCACCCCCTTTCGGAGCCTGGAAGCTCGCAGAGTAGGGCCGTTGCTGCTTCGTTTCTGTGTCCTGGGAGCTGCGCCTGACTCAGGCTTGTCTGTGTGGGGGTGGGGGAAGCGCAAGGGACTTCGCAGAAAACGGGGCTGAGATCGCGGAGGCAGGGCCTGGGCCAGGAGCCCCGCAGCCCGCGCCTGGGCCGACCCCGCCGCCATCAGTCTGCCCGGCTCTGCCCGCATCATGCCAGCGGAGTCACCCGCCAGCGCGTGCCCATCCACTCGATCGGCCGGCTTCCCGACTCCCGAGAGAGATCCGCTGCACCCCAGGGAAGGCCCCGTGGAGGTAAGATTAGCTGCAACTTGTTAACAAGCGTGTTCACCAAATGTCAAACTCGGCGTCCTCTGTGTCCGCAAAGTGAGTGCCGCCGGCGGGGGACTGACCGATTCACAGACTCCGATCTGCAGTAGTAACGCAAACATCATCACCCCGGTGTGTGCGCTCGCCCCGCTAGGCAGGGAGCGTGGGTGAGAGCGACTGTCAAGGCTGACGGCACCTCCCTGGTGGCCCAGGGGCAGGGCTCCATGCTTCCCCGGCAGGGGCCGCAGGGTGGACCCAGTCAGGGAACTGAGACCCCGCAGGCTGTGTGGCCAAAAGCAAACAAAAACAACCACAAAGACGGCTGAGAGCTGGGGGAGAGCCTGGCGGCAGGGCGGAGAACGCCCTGACGGGGGGCCCGGAGCCAGGCCTGCCGGGGTCCCCTCCTGCCCTCCCAGAGTGGTCCCGGGGCTCCATGACTGTGTGCGTGCCCACTGGATTTCAGGTCGTGGGCATGGAGCCTTTATTGAGCGTCTGCTGTATGCACAGTGCCTTGGCTCAGGAGCTGGGGAAGCCGGCCCTGCTGTTTCTAGCATGACAGCCAGTTTTGCCTGCAGGCCTTGCCTCTTCAGCCATAAAGCGGGGACTCTGACGTTGACGGTGATGATGACAGCTTCTGTTTTGTAAGCATGGGTCAGTATGCCAGGCTCCGTGCGCAGAGCTTCCTAGCCGTCTCTCAACCGATCCCCCATAGCAATCCTGTAACATGGCGCCTGCTAACAGCACCGTTTTAGGGATGGAAAAGAAAAGGCTTAGAGGGTGTACTGGGTGGGACAGTGTCCCTCCTCCAAGATTTATGTCCTTCTGGGAACCTCAGAATGTGACCTTATTTAGTTATTTGGAGGCAGGGTTATTGAAGATGTAATTAGTCAAGTTGTGTGGATTAATACTGGAATTAGCACTGGGGTAGTGTGGGTCCTTACTCCAGTATGACTGGTGTCCTTATAAACGGAGGACTTCTAGCCTTCAGAACTGTGAGAGAATATATTTCTGCTGTTTTAAGCCACCTCAGTTCAGTTGCTCAGTCGTGTCCAACTCTGTGACCCCATGGGCCGCAGCACGCCAGGCCTCCCTGTCCATCACCAACTCCCGGAGCCTGCTCAAACTCATGCCCACGGAGTCGGTGATGCCATCCAGCCATCTCATCCTCTGTAATAAGAGGAATAATAACAGCTGCTCCCTGTGTCCAGGGCCGCCTCTATGTTGGGTTTAAGGCTCACAACAGTTTAGAAGGTGGGTTTTCTCCCCACTGCTCCAAGTGAGGAAATCAAAGCACAGACTGTTGTGAAACTGGCCGAAGAGGCACAGCAGTGAGAACCAGGACTTGAGCGCGTGTCTCCTGGTCCTTAGAAAGTGGTGACAACAGGTGCTCAGAGTTTGAGCCGGTGGAGAGGCTCCACTTCCGTACCCCTGCCACCCCTCCTTGGGGCCCCAGGTCATGACCCCATCAGTGCTGTCTGGGCAGGGCTCCCGGCTCCCTAGTGCCCGTGGCTGGGGGCCCGCAAGGACCCCCAGGAAGGTCCAGCAGACCCTGCACGGTGTGCAGGAGCTGGGGCGCACTCGGCCCACGCCACTTCCCTCACCCACCCGCAAGGTGCCAGCTGCCTCCTTCCTGCTCCACGGCTGGACATGTGTCCGGAGCTTTAACTGCAGGTGCGGCTGAGCCACAGTCATTGTTCTGCTCTGAGTGTAATTAAATTAATTCACTTATTAAAGCCCCTGTAACAGGCTTTGTGGTATTCCTAAACCAACCAAGCATCCACCCATCCACCCATCCATTTATCTATCTGTCCATTCACCTATCCATCCACCCACCCATCTTACCTATGTTTATGGAGCACATGCTATGTGCCAGGCACGCTGTGGGATACTGGGCTCACGGGAGGAAACAGGACCATGAGCCCGTCTTTTGGATGCTTTTCTGTAAATCTAAGATTATTCCAAAATATAAAATTTATTTTAAAAATATCAAAAGCATCCATTAGCAGGACAGTTTTTTTTATAACCTTAGATTCTGTCCTTTCCAAAAGGAGTGTTGTGAACCAAAAGCTCCTCTTGTAATTGAACGTGTTTCTTTTGACCACTCTGGGAAGCTTCTGGTGTTCGGAGGCAGAAAAAAAGCTCTGCGTCCGCTTCCCCATGACCACCACCAGGGGGCGTATGATGACGAAATCAAGTCCCATTCCAGAGTCTGCCAAACACATTTATTAGTTAACTGCCCAGATCTGACTCTTTGCGACCCCATGGACTGCAGCCCACCAGGCTCCTCTGTCCGTGAGATTTCCCAGGCAAGAATACTGGAGCGGGTGGCCATGCCCTCCTCCAGGGGGTCTTCCCAACCAGGGATCGAACCCACGTCTCCTGTATTGCAGGCAGATTCTTCAGCACCTGAGCCACCAAGGAAGCCGATAACCTCCTGAGTCGTTGGGATTTCAGAAAAGCTGTCTCTCTCCCTCTCAGGGACTCGCATCTACCCCGTGCATGAAAGCTCTGAGTGACAACGTGGCCGACAGGAAAGCACTGCGGTCAGACTAGACTTCCAGCAGTGTCCCCATCAGAAGGGCTCACCAGTGTTCCTGCCTAATCGTGCGGTGGGTCCTAAAACTTCACCTGCAATTCCGCCAGCCGAAGGGTGCCCTGTCATTCCTTACGCTAATTAGGCAACCCCTGGAGATGTCCCAGGTTTGCAGTATCTTGTGGACGTAGCCTTCCCCACTGCCCACCTCATACTGAAGTTTTGACAGATATGACAGGGAGAGAAAGGTCTGCAAAGAAAACATCACCTACACGGGCTGAAATCTGCTTTGCCTTTTTGTCTACCGCCAACAGGACAGGTGAGTGACATCAGTGGAGCGCTAAACAGCCTTCTCCAGGGCGGGCGGTGAGTATGAACCCTGGAGAGTGTTTACGGGATGGACACGGAGGGGGAGAGAAGCAGGAGCGGAGCTGCCGGCCAGGCTAGCGAAGGCGCGGTTGCAGGGAGGTTGTGGACCGCCGAGCCGGATACGCCGGGGACCAGCAAGGCCCGTGAGGGAGCGCCGGGACCGGCTCGCGGAGGGTGGAGGGGAGGGGGAGGCGGGAAGAGAAAAATCAGGGTCGGGTATGAACCGGCACACGTGGAATCTGAGAATTTGGTGCAGACGCGCTTCGTCACAAAGCAGAAATAGACATCAGACGTAGAAAACAAACGTCTGGACGCCAAAGCGGGCGGGGCGGGAGTGGCTTGGGAGGTTGGGACTGACAAGCACACTATATGCATGCAGTAGGTGACTAATGAGAACCCACCCCCCAGCACAGGGGACTCTCCCCGGCGCCCTGTGGTGACCTCGAGGGGAAGGAAGTCCAACACCGGGGGACGTGCGTGTAGGGAGAGCTGGTTCACTCTGCCGTCCTGCAGAGACTAACACAGACTTTTCCACACCGCAGAGCAACTCTGCTCCCATAAAGTGCGTCTAAATCCCATTCGGAGCTGGGGGGACAGTGGGAATAGGGAACGGCAGCGTCCACTCTCACTTGGGGAAGTGTCAGCCTGAAGGGTAGGAGAAAGACCCAGGGGCAAGTCAAAGGCATTTTTGATTTAGTTTGTTTGTTTCACTTTTACTATGTTTCCCTGAGAGTGACTCGACCACACGCAGTGATTAAATGCGGTCTGTGGTTAAATGGTTCACGCTTTGGCACCAACCAGACCTCCCTCTTCACTCTTCCAACTGTGGGCACCATTCACTCCCGGAACCTTGGACAAGCCTCCACTCTGTTAGTGGTAAAACAGGGATTCTGATTCTTCCTAGGTCATACGATTATGGGGACTGCATAAAACAACACCTACAAGGTATTTTGGCCACCTGTTGCGAAGAGCTGACTCATTGGAAAAGACCCTGATGCTGGGAAAGATTGGGGGCAGCAGGAGAAAGGGACGACAGAGGATGAGATGGTTGTGAGAGAGTCAATTCCTAGGCAGGTTGATAAGAAGTCAGGGGGTCCCCAAAGAGAGAGGGGTCTGGAATTCTCAAGCAGGAGGAAAGGACAAACTTTTTTTCCT